>NW_026571153.1:7606936-7767645 GCF_026225935.1 Boleophthalmus pectinirostris | reverse complement strand
ATGACATTTAAAAAACATCAATTGTTGTGTGTAATAATGAAGATTACTGTTTGCAAGTGATCAGTAATTGTGCCTGAACTGATATGGAATGTTTAGTAACCATCGGTGTTAATGTATTATTTGGAAAAGGAAAGGGGGGCAGATAACATAAGATTTTTTTTCTTCTTTCTGCTCCTTTTCATTCATTTCTTGTGTGTCTGATGTTGTGAAACTGTCGATTTCTTTTTATGCTTTATGAATGAAATAAATAAATAATCATAATAATTATCTGAGCATCATTGTTTAACCACACCAGCCTCATTTGCAATGTCCACATAAGACAATATGAAAAAATACACAATTAAAAGAATAATTAAGTATGCCATTAAATAATGTAAAGCTACCGCCTTTCCGCTGTCTGTGTGTTTTTATTGTTTTTGTTTTTGTTTTTTTTGACCAGTAGATGGCAGATGTGTTCCTCCCTCCCCTCTCACCCGTCCCCTCACCTGGCCTTTTTTCAGTTTCACCTGATGAGCCTGACAATTATTTATTCTTTCACTTTCATTGTGCACTTCATGGTGACGGTGTTGTGGCATCATGAAATAATTGTATTATCATTACTGTGGGTACTGACAGAGGTGAAAGTAAGTCCGTACAGTTCAATGCTCCAGGAAACCTCCAGAATTCCCTCCCTGAGTGGCAGAGGCTGCACTAGCACTGCTTCGTGACTTCATGGTCCATGGCGTGTGTTCAGGTAGTGACCATTCAGATCAGAGAGAGACATTTTGAGTTTTAAACCAACTGGATTTCAGCATTGAAAGTGGAAACACAAATGAGAGACTGTTGTAAGGCTCATTCTGCTCTGACTGGATCATCATCTTGGAAACTAAAATGCAAAATTCTAACACTTATAACTTTGCCATAATGTCAATGCTTTTGTAACTGAAAATATGTCTGAACTGCATTTGCTACCAGTAAAATCTATAACTGATTGGAACATGTCTACCTCATATCTGGGGACACATACAGGTCATATTTATATATTCTTTAAAATCATAAATTATTTTTCACCAAGTTAAAATGTAGCAGTCACATTCTCTGTCCCACATAATCTACATATTACTCATCACATCTCTGTCCACTCTGCTCCTCTTTCTGAAATAAACATGAAACTTCACACAGTTTAAAAGTGAAGAGTGTACAGAAATACAACGCGCTGGCCACTAAATATGAACTTAGAACCAGAGCTGGGTCGTACTCAGGTACATTTTCTTGACTCACTTTTTAAAGAAATTGTACTTTTCTTGCAGAATACTTTTACTCCTAATTGAACTATATTTTTAATTGAAGTAACAGTACTTTTACTTGACTAAATGCTCTTCCCACTGAGAGTAAGTCTACAAGTGACAAAAGCTTTTTGCTGAAAATATGAAATGATTCGAACATTTGTGTTTTTGCACCGCTCTTTCATACGTCCTTTGAAAATACCAGATTTGATACATTATTATTATTATTATTATTATTATTATTATTATTATTATTTATTTTATTTTATTTATTTATTTTCTTAAACTGACATTTACTTAAAATTATGAATCACATATTATGTCCCAGCAATAACTCTCAGTTACTCTTGGACCACTAGTTATTGTATTTAATTTGAAGTAACATTACTCTTATTTAGTACTTTATACTGGTATGTGGGCATGTCAATTAAAAAGACCCAAGTTAATCACTTACTATTTTTAACAATTTGATAATAATTAGATTAAAAATGTTTCAGTTCCACAGTCTTATTTCATCATTCTGTAATTTATGACGTATGTTTCCAATTTTCTTTTCATTTTGACTCTTCATAAAATTTGTACAAACGTCTCTAGAAATGTTTTGGTCATTTTAAAGACCCAGCAGATGGCAGCATTGTCAAGTGTTTTGCATGTGGTGCTGTCTGAGGTTCTGAAATGACACTGGATTAACAGATTGAATAGATTTTTGTTTTTGTTTTTGTATTGATCAGCTTTCAAATTCCAACCATATTAAATGTTATGGCTTCAAAGTCATGAAGTGGAATTTTTTTAACAAGGTGAAATTTTTACTTATCTTGTAATAGCTATAGCTTTCCCCAAAACTACTAGTAGTATATAGTATTAGTTCTAGTAATAGTCTAATAGTAATAGTCTAATTCAAAATAGAATACATTTCATGTCTGTGTCAGTTGTCAACTAAATTAACTGAGAATTGTTCTGATTTAAATAGAAGATTTGGGTCAGTGTTACGTTTATATAGTTTATCTACATATGAGTAAAACTTATTTAGCTTTTCATCCTCATTATAATTTCTAGCACTTCAGCTTCATCAGTTGGTGTTGAGCTATCACACATCATCTCTTTCATCTTCCAGTCCAGCTGATGTGACTTGTTCAGTTCTGCTTCCTTCTGCTGGTGAGACTCATTCACCTCCACTCTTCCTCCACTCAAGCTGTGGTCACAACTGATACCAAAACCTGCATGAGAGCACACAACGATAGCACGTTTTTATACATTCACATTTCCATTGCCAATTATAAGCCGATTATAACTTCAGTTCTCAGATTGGCACGGTTAATGTATCAATCACGGAACTGATCAAAACTGTCTTTCAGCCAAGTTGTTGTGAAACTTTAACCCTCTCCAGGCCGGCGTTGCAGATTTGCAACAGCTAAATGCCAATTACCTACTTAGTCCACATCCATATTTTATGAGCCTTTTTTACTCAGGAGCCTTTTATCCAAGAATGGCTACACACAAACGGCCTGTCAGAAGTGTAAAGTACTTTTGTGCTTTACAATGGATAAAAATTGTTTCTTGGAGAACCACACGAAAAAGTGATGTTGTTCTGCCACTGTAAAGCTGTTACACTGTGCTTTTTGTTTTCATTGTTATGAAAGGTGGTATACAAATAAAGTTAGCGATCATATCATTCTCAGTATTCAGTGTTAATTTAACACACCAGACTAATGCTGCAAATCTGCAACATCCCAGAACACACTGGATGTGAAGGTCTCTCTGAAAAAAAAGTCAGGATTGTATATTATGATCATTTATGATCATAATTTATGATTTGTGATTGATGATGTATAATTTATAATTTATGATAATTTATGATTTATACATTTATGATCATGATCCCATATGATCATTTTCCCCAAATATCAGATTTTTCCTGTTACTAAAACTTAATTTGAGCCTGAGAGGGTTTTAACATTGTCCAAAAAAATATTTAACCTTCCGAGTATCAGATCTGTAATTTACAACAGCTCTGAATCAATATGTTAAAGTAAACAGCACACAGCAATAGTTACGATTTGACAAAAAAATATATATATATATATATGAAAACACACACATACTTCACATACTTTTTGTTATTTCATTTTGTTATTTCTTTTTGTTATTTTGTAATTTCTCCTTCTTTTAAAACATTATTTCTGTACATATTTCTGTCAGTAATTCACGGGAAAAGTATCAAATTGACACATCTATATTTTGTTTTCTTATAAATCACAGAGTCTGGCCACACCATGGCAATGTGCTCTTGCAAAAACTAAAGAGTCATCTTATCTTTTATTATCTTATTATCTGTTGGTGCAATAAACCATAGACAGAATTATGCAATATCAACTTCCAGATTCTTTTACAGTGAAATGTGTGGAGGTTTTTTATTCATCTGATTTAAATACAAACATCCTCATATTCACATTAGTTCAACATTTAAGCAAGTTCAAACAGCTGTATGTCCTAAAACTATCCATTTCCATTTAAAATGTTGTAAAGTTTTGACATAGTTTAGACCAGAGGTGTCAAACTCAAATTCACAGAGAACCAAAATTAAAAAATTGGGACTAAGTCGTGGGCCAAACTAAATATTTATTGAAAAATTTCAACAACATCTGCATGTTTTCTCTTCTTTCAAGATATATAATATTTTCTTATCCTTTTTGTATTAAAGTAAATGTTTAATAATAGTTTTGTTTCAACACAGAACAAACATAAAATAAAATAATAACACAATTTGAAATAAGTTTATCTGTAGCCAGGCAGCTCTAATACAGTGTCCAAATATAATTATATTGTGGGCCATATTTGGCCCTCAGGCCTGAGTCTGACATGTCTAAATTTTAGAGGTTTTGAAAATGTC
Source organism: Boleophthalmus pectinirostris (assembly GCF_026225935.1). Lineage (NCBI taxonomy): Eukaryota > Metazoa > Chordata > Actinopteri > Gobiiformes > Gobiidae > Boleophthalmus > Boleophthalmus pectinirostris. Next base: position 7,763,490 of record NW_026571153.1, on the reverse strand, counting down.
AACAGAGTCCAGTTTTTCAGAGAGAAAAACTCAAACTCAACATACTGTATCTGAATCAGTGATCCACAAGTGTTAGAATCTTTTTTGATATTAACACCAAACAAAGTGATAATTAGAAAAACATGAAAACCTTTTATTTACACTTTAAATTACTGGTGTTTCACATGAAGATGAATCTGATATAGAGACAATGATGATTTATTTGTTTATTTATTAGTCATTTAAGTAAATGAAACAAGCATCAAATTAAGACAAAACAAGATAACATTCTTTCATGAGCATTTTATTTTTTAATGGCATGTTATATGTGCAAGCTGCTTTTACATTGTATGAATTCAGTGAGGACAGTAAACACCTGAACTCTGCCCACAACCACATTTCAGATAAAGCTGCTGGACTGAGCAGGACCTGGAGACGACTAAAAGGAGAGTGACAGGAGGATGGTCTGGAGGTGTAAGGAACACTGTGATTGGTCAAAGAGGTTTTCACACTTCAAACTCCGTCCCCCGCAGACAGCTGTTTGTAAATAAAAACACCTGGCTTTTGTGATGTCACCAACTACTGGAAACTGCAGATGCCACAGAAAGCAGCACACACTTAGATTTAGGCATTTTTGACCAGAAAGCTGCAAATCTATCTAGCTGTTTTTTCAGTGTAAAAACAAGAAAATTTGGTTTGTTTAAAAAATTAGATCTGGTTCCAGCTGTTTCCAGCAAGGAACCGTTCAAAAGAGCCGATTCATTCATGATTGGCTCTTCCCAAACACCCAGAAAAAAATTTAACAATCCTGTCTTTTAAGGCTCTGAAGCAGCCTGGTCTAGGTGTAGCTACTGTGCAGTTGAGGTTACTCTGGCTCCCTGTGCTCTTCAGAACAAAGATCTTTCTACAGTTTTTCAACTTTCCATAGTCTTTACCCTCCACAATTTGAGTGATTTTGAACATCTCATAGGGAGGAATTAACACCTCGTCCTCATTAGGAATGGACGAATAGTCTTTGATGGAAGCGCCTAAACAGGTCTTAATTTGAAAGCAAGTGATGGTACCAAAACTTATCAGATTGGGATTGAATGAAGTGGAGGTGAATTGACCAAATCGTATTTCTTGGTTGAGTTTACCTGTAAATGTCAATCTGGGGCTTCTCCTGTAGGTGGTCTGGCATGTTTTGGCACTATTAAGTTTCTGTATAGCAGTAGTCAGCCAGTAGTGTAAAGCGTGGTATTTGAATTTATCAGTGCCATATTTGGCTGCACTGTCTCGAACCGCTACATTAAGGGGTTTGTAGACCTTAGGGGCCTCTTCAGTGTAGACCAACAACGCTTGGATCTGCTTTTTGGTCAGTGTCTTGTGGCTTTTTTCATATTCTGTAGTTGCATTTTTTTCTTTATTCTCCCAGGCACTTTTGAATAACGTATTATTCTTCATCTCTCTGGGGAAGTATACATTCTTCACCTTTTTAGCCATTTCCTTACTGCAGTCGTCGTACATGTCGTCAACCGATTTGTCCATCATACTCAGGGGAATTTTGACAGACTCCTGGACAATTTAAGAGGAAAAAGAAGAAAGGAACTGTGTGTAAGATTTAGATTTTAAATCCCATAAACACGGCCTAAGTATATTTGAACATGTCTATGAGGCAGATGTGTTCAAATCAAAAATGACTTTTACTGGTACCAATTATAATGCCGATTAATTATAAATTACACAAAAAAACATGTTGTGTTTGCAGTTTCAAAGTTGAAATCCAGTTGTTTTAAATCTAAAATGCGTCTCTCTGATCTGAACGGTCACTACCTAAACCCCAGCACTGCAGCCTCTGCAGCTCAGTGTATGTGTCCATATACTGACAATGAGGAGAACTTGTATGTGTCCTCAATCTGCAGATTAAAGCCCAGGTTCAGTTGTGTTCAGTTCAAACTGTAAGACTGCAGGCAACATACAGTTTCTTTAAATAAAAGTATAGAACGGAGGATTTGGGTTGGTAATTGTTTGGACTCTTAGATAATTTTAGAAAGAAATAAAATATTATCCTTAAACCAAGACTTATTTCACAATAATCTGAATAAAAATCCTTACCGCTGGAAAAGAAGTCATCACCAGACAAAGCATCAAAGCCAGCACTGTGGTCTCCATGTCTGTGAACTAAAGCACAAAGAATAATGTAAAACAACATATCTGGGTTATAGAGTAAACTTGCTGCTGTTACCTCAGGTCGAGTCGGGTCTCTGTCTGCAGGTGAGTGCAGCTCCGCTCTTAAATAGTTGGACTTTTTCTGTTTTCAGCATTTCCTTATTTGTTGAACAGGAACAAAGAATGACATAATTGTTTTCAGAGCATCAGTGTTTAACCACATTATTTACAATGTCCACATCACAAACATCAGCCTTACATTTTAAGAGCTTATTTATATGGAGCTCAACATTGTAAAATTGTCTTTCTCCACAGACATTTTGAAAAAGAACACAAAGTACACAACACAAGTAGCAACTGAAAGTATAGACACCTCTGGTGTAATTAACGGGCCTGTCCCGCCGGCACGAGGCCTTGGGGGAGACCCAGGACACACCGGAGGAACTCTGGCTGTTTCATAATTCCCAGGATCCTCTGCTTTTGAACCACGTCGGAGAAATCCACATAATCAGAGTTCTACTAAGTGATGTTCCAATTCCCCCAGAGCCCTCACACCCTCATCTTTTAGGATGTGCATTTATTTATTTAATGATCTGCCTGAATCACTCAAGAACATGGATTCATTGAGACATTGATGATTCGTTCAGCTTTCATTATTCACGTGTTTAATGCATGTTGACACATAAAGACTCTCCTGAACACTTTTCACGTGTAGAAGCATTGATGTTTTTCGCATTTGGAGGAATGATCCTGGGGATTGGGAAACACCCCGTGTCTCTCGGCTGGTCTGGGAACGCCTCAGTTTTCCACTAGAAGAGCTGGAGGAAGTGTGTGTGAAATGTGTGGGGGTGTTTCTCAATTCCTAGGATCCTTCCTTGAAAGACCACTTTATTACAGTCCTCTGAAGTCAGTTCCTCCGAAGTAGAACCAAGTGTCTGGGAGCACATTTGGAACAGGCTCCAGAGGGAGCGACTGCGCCATGTCACGTGACTGGATCAAAAGCAAGAAAACCCTGAGTTTTAATAAACATTAATACTTTTTTTTTTTTTTATTAATACTACAAATGAAAAGTGTTCACAAATGTCTTTATGCATCACTATCAATTATTAAAAGATTAAAGGCAAAGTAAATCATCTGTTATTGAGTGATTCAGGCTGATAATAAATAAATAAATAAATGCACAGCCTAAAACATCGTCAGATGACCATTTGGTCCCCAGTCCTGTTCTTAAAAAGATTCTGCTCACTTTGCTACAATTAGAAATTGATAATAGTGTTACATGAAGCAATGTGGCTAAAATAGCAGAATATTTCCTTTTTTTTTATTGTGTAATGATATTTATTTTTATTTAAATGAAAAAATGAAAGTTGTAGTGCATTGTGGGCAATTTCAAGCACTCCAAGTGGGCCAAGGATCCACAGGTGCATGCTGGGTACATGAGCCAAATGGAGGTCAAGTGCGGAGGGCATGAGGGCTTTGGGGGAACTTCAACACCGTTGATGACACACTCTAACAAATGTCTGTAGTTTCTACAGTGACTTTTACAAATGCTTCTTGCTTTCACAAATTACATGTCATAACTGTAGATTGCAATGCATTGTGGGACAAAAAAAATATTACAGTTAGTAAGAAATTTTTCTACAACAGCCTATTGTAAATTAAAATTAGTTTGTGCTTTACTGTAGATGGGAGGATATTACATGTAAATGTTGTATTTTCAAATGTTTCTACACCACACACATTCAGTTAAGAAGAGCAGAGACAAAGAGGAGCTCATCGGGATAATGCACTGGTCCATCCACTCCACAAAAGAGTAAGTAACCTGTTGTTTTGTTGTTGTTTGTTTGTTTGTTTTTAAGTTATTTTAATATTTTTCCCCCGTTGTAATACAGTATGTAGGATAGCTTATTTGTTTGTTTCTGTGTCTGTGTAAGAAGTCTCGCACTTAGACGTAAACGTAGCCTATTAAACGTAACAGAACCGCGCTGTTATCTGTGCTCACGCATGCGCATTTAGACCGGTATAGGCTTGTTTACATGAGCACGTGAGGAAAATGGCCGACTCCCTCGAGCCCGGTGCTGCTCATCTCCGAGCTGCTGCTGCGCGCGAGGCACCGCGGTGTCGGTGATCCGAGCTGAACCGGACGGACCCGGGTCCAGACGAGGCCGCGCCGCGGTAACACTGCGACACATGAACACTCCGGTAGAGCGGGTGTGGCGACACGAGAGGCCGCGGTGAACCGAGGAGAGCGCGGAATGATACGACAGTGTGCGGGAACAACACAGACACCGGCCGCAGCGTCGTAAAACTCCGGGAGAACAGGAGTTTGTGGGGCGTATCGCACTAGAGTCAGTAGTTATCAGAGGTGATCGGGCTGAGCCGCTGTTTTACATGTGAACAGTGAATGCGGGCACTGGTTCAGAACATGTGTCATGGAGGGAAAGAGGTGTGTGCGGGGCGGGGCCGCGGACACACCGGAGCAGGCAGGAGGAGCAGTGGAGCAGTGCACACGTGATGTGTTTCAAAGAAATCTATGTCAGTCTATTAATGTTTTGAATATGTTTAGGCGTGTTTACTGTGAGTGTGAGCTACAAAAGCATATTGCCAGTTCAGGCTTTACACATCTATGTTTGATACAAATGTGAATGTGTTTGTTCAGGTGAAGTTGTCAGTGCAGTTGGCCTACACCAGGTTGGTGGACTGAAGAGAGAAGACCAGGTCCAGGTCTTATCTCACCATGAACTGAGCTGGCTCATCAGCACGGATATAAAAGTCCACTGTGCACTGGAGTAAAGTAAAGGTAGGCTTGTGATTAAATTAAAGAATTGGCCAAACATGTCAAAAAACATGGAACACCATGTTTAATAAAAAATATGTATTTATTTGTTTAGGTGTCACCAGACCAGGTGGACACTGGAGACTGAGGACCTCACCTCTGTAGCTGTCTGTTTTTCACTAGAAGCCTCCTGCACACTGGACTGGTGAACATGTCATTCATGTACACACTTAGTGGTGGGATGTTGAGGTCATTATAATAACATTAAGCACAGATGTTTTCTGTCACTCCTCTCAGTGTAAATATTAAAGGTGTATTCTAATAATAAAATGTGATGGTTTGTGTTTAGGTCTCCTGGTTTATACTGAGCACTGATCAGTTAAGATCAGGTCACATTCCAGCTCTGTGTCTGAGCTCAACTCACTTCTTCACTGCATCCACTGCACTTCACAGGTGAGCATTTCTGCATGACATTAGAATAATACAGACTGCTGTTACCTCCTTTGATTCCTGTGTGTTTTGTGATTGCAGATGTTTCATGAGGTGAACACAGACAGGACTACAGATCTAGAAGGAGCCTAAAGGACTTGAGTGCAGCTCACACAGAGCTGAAGGATCCTCACGTCTCTTCTCTTCAGGCTCTTTATGGACTTTATACATCAGCTCATGTCCAACTGTCGATTACATGTGTTAAATATTTTGTTACATCTTTTGTTTACATATTTTAATGTGTATTTGTGTTAACTGTTTTTTTAAAATAAATGTTTGAATGCATTTTAGCTCTGAGTCTATTCTTATGACAATACATTGATTAGCTGTATTTTTTTTATTACAGGGAATTACTGGCAACAAAATTGCCAGGTAATACTTGTAAATATGATTTACAGTAATTTACTGAAATAATAACAATAAACACCTGGCAACAAAATTGCCAGGTAATACTTGTAAATGTGGTATACAAGGTTTTGCTGTAAGCTGCTGAGCAATTATTTACTGTAAACTTCAAACCAATGAATAACTGTAAAAATTCCCCAACAAAAACCTGTAAAGTGTTCCCAGCTCTTACCTGTAAATACAATTTACAGTAATTTACTGAAATAATACAATAAACACCTGGCAACAGAATTGCCAGGTGTTTATTGTCAAATTTACAGGACATTTGTTACAGTGCAGGAAGTGGTTCAGAGGTTGAGAAACCGGGCGATTGGGAGACACCTTGGGCCTCTGCTCAGACTCTTTACTTGTAGATCTCAGGATTTGAAAAAAAAGTTAAGACAATTCAAGAATTATGAGTAAACTGGTCCTCTTTTTTGTTTTTTGTACTTGGAGAAAACACAGTAGTTCCACCTTCTGCATTAAACAGTAACAGAGAGCGACTTCATTGTTATTAGAGCATGTTTAAACACCCTTTTATTCACTCATGCAGTTTATAAAGCAGTTTTGATGGTACGAGGACAATAGATGGAAAGATGGAGAGACTGTGATGCAGTCATGTCTAATGGCCAATGATATGGTCGTGTTTTTGAATCGAGAGGTCTTCAGTCGATCTTCTGTCAGTAAAAGCTTGTGGAGCAAACAGAAGACTTCTTCTATTTATTCAACTTCCTTATTTCCTCCTTAAATATCTAAGAGGGATATGATCAACTTTCCAATTCAAACCATATTAAATGTTATAGCTTCAAAATCATGAAGTGGAGAATAATTTAACAAGGTGAGATCTACTTATCTTGTAATAGCTATAGTTTACCCAAATACTAGGGTTGTCCCGATCCGATCACGTGACTCCAGACTCGATTCAGACTCAGATGTTATGTTCCGTTATGTTCCAATCCCCCCCCCAACAAAATAAACTGAGAATTGTTCTGATTAAAATATAAGCGCTTTGGGTCAGTTTCACTTTAAAAATATAAAAAAATTAAAACATTTATTTCTATAGAAAAACAAAGACAAAATATATTAAACCTAGCATACACAGGAACTTAAAAACTAGTTCATTTTAACCAGTCCAGAGTAATTCTTCACTTTCCTTATGCACCAACTGTCCTTATTATTCACTGTGTTCAGTTTTTCAGAGATTAGCAGAGTTTACTGTGAAGTTGACAACAATTACTTTGACTATCAAATGATAAAACACTTTATAATTTGATGCAGACAGAACACAGTGGGAATTATTCCTCTAGAGCTGCTGATAAACCACAGAGTCTGGCCACACCATGACTATGTCCTCTCACAAAGAGTAACAGCTTTTACACTGTCATCTTTCCTCTGTTGGTGCAACAAACCATAAACAGAATTATGCAATATCAACTTCCAAATTCTATTGCAGAAAAATGTGTGGAGGTTTTTATTATTTTAATATTTGTTTTTTTTTTAAAATGTTGTCACTGTTATGACTCCATAAAAAGGTTGGTAGAGGAGTCTAACATTGTATTCATTACTTTGTATTCATATTACATATAGGTGAAAAACACAAGTATTAGAGCAATCGTAATATTTATAAAAATCCAAACATTAAATAATGCAAACGTGGTATTTTTAAAGGTCAGTGAAATGAAGATCTCAATTATGTTCGAAGCAGCAGATCAAGAAACACAAATTTTTAGAAGCTTTATGTTGACAGTATTCAATGAAGTATGTCACATTTTGTCAAAAATGTTTATATTAAAATCATGTTTTTCTTGTTTTCATTGAACACAAGAATACAGAAAAACATGTGTCCTTCCTCTGAGTGAGCTGCATCTCCACAAACCTGACTCTTATTTGACCTGGAGGAAGGCCTCCTCCTGGTTGTTTCCAATCATACAAACACCTCACCTTCACTTTAGTGTTCCAACATGCCCAACTAGAGTGTTTGAGCTTGAGAGTTGGAATATATGCACAGCACCACCACCGGACAGGAGAGCACCTTTGTCTATAACTGAATTACTGCTGTATTATTGTGATTATGATTATGCATCATTGTTGCGGCTGTATTTATGTCTCTATCTGTCTGGGTGCTGAGCGGCTGAAGGCTCGAGCTCCCTTTGTGCTGAGTCTGAGCGAGGGAGAGGAGCAGAGCAGCAGATGAAGAGCACAGAGAGTGGAACGAATGTGAGGCTCAGTCAGGTTGAAGATGTTTGGAGAGGCAAAGTTATTTGTAGTTCTTTGTAGGACATGAGGAAGAGTTCTGGATCTGTGATCTGAGGACTTTGTGCAGGTGATGATTCAAGTGGGAGAAATCTGGACGTGCTGAAGGAGGTGGAGAAGTTTCTGACACAGAAGACCAAGAACATATCATGGTCCTATCGCTTTCTTTTGGAGAATTTATCTGGATAGATTGGAGACGTGTTACACCATACGATATTATATTAATTAAGATGTGGTTTAAACAGAGATTGATACAGAGTTATAAGAGCTTCAAGAGAGAGATAGGGTCTATTTTTGTAAAACAACTCAACATATTTTGATAATTATTAATGACTAAATGAACGAAACATAATGGGTTTTATTCATATTTAGAGATTATTTATTGCATTTAAACCAGATGTCTTCTTTAGTAAGTTCTTCATTAACTATACTTATGAAATATATATATATTTCTGCCAGTAATTCATGTGAAAAGTATCAAATTGACATATCTATATTTTGTTTTCTTATAAACCACAGAGTTGGGCCACACCATGACTATGTGCTCTTGCAAAGAGTAACAGCATTTACACTGTCATCTTTCCTCTGTTGGTGCAACAAACCATAAACAGAATTATGCAATGTCAACTTCCAGATTCTGTTGCCGTGAAATGTGTGGAGGTTTTAATTCTTTTATTCTTCTAATAATTTATTGATTTATTATTATTATTATTATTATTATTATTATTATTATTATTATTATTTATTTATTTATTTTTTCATGCTGTTACTGTTATGGTTCCATAAACAGGCTGGTAGAATAGCCCAAAGCTTTATTCATTACTTTGAATTACTCTAGTAATTATAGGAGTCAACTGGATTTAATATCTAATTTATAAAAATCCAACTATTAAATAATGCAAACATGTAGTATTTTTAAAGGTCAGTGAAATGAAAATCTCAATTTTGTTTGAAGCAGCAGATCTAAAAAAGAAATGTTCTTCCTCTGAGTGGGCTGCATCTCCACAGATCTGACTCTTATTTGGTCTGAGAAAGGCCTCCTCCTGCTTGTTTGGTACAAACACATCTCGAGAAATGTTTTGATCATTTTAAAGACCCAGCAGATGGCAGCATTGTCAAGTGTTTTGCATGTGGCGCTGTCTGAGGTTCTGAAATGACACTGGATGAACAGATTGAATAGATTTTTTGCAGTGAAATGTGTGGAGGTTTTTATTCTTTTTATATTTGTTTTTAAAAATCCTGTCACTGTTATGGCTCCATAAACAGGTTGGTAGAGGAGCCCAACGTTTTATTCTTTACTTTGAATTCATATTACTCTAATAGTAGGCATATAAGTAGGGGAAAAACACTAAGTATTAGAGATTTATAAAAATCTAAACATTAAATTATATATAGTTCATGTTTTTCTTATTTTAATTGAACATAAGAACAGAAACATGTGTCCTTCCTCTGAGTGGGCTGCATCTCCACAAACCTGTCTCTTTGGCCTCCTCCTTGTTTCCAATCATATAAACATCCTCACCTTCGCATTAGTGTTCCAACATGCCCAACGGAAGCAGGACCAAGCTTGAGTTTGAGAGCTGGAATATATGCACAGCACCATCACCGGACAGGAGAGCACCTTTGGGGACAGACTGTTGTCCCTGTCCTGCTTCATGGAAACAGTCTGGAAGCGGTTTGTTAGACAGATCATACAGTCATACAACACATGTCCATAAATGAATTACTGCTGCATTATCATGATTACGTATGATTGTTGTGGTTGTGTTTATGTCTCTATCAGCGTTTCAGGTTCATGCAGCTAAAACCTGGAACAGTCTTCCTGAACATGTGAGACAGGCCTCTTCTGTGACGCTGTTTAAATCCAGACTCAAAACATTTCTGTTTGACTGTGCATATGACTGAAAGGTTTTCATTCCGCACTCTTCTCTCCAATTTATGTCTCTCTTTTTTAATTTTAATCTTCATGATTATTTATGTTTTGATTTGCTTTTATTATGATTTTAATGTATTTCTTATTCTGTAAAGCACTTTGAATTACTTTGTGTACGAATTGTGCTATACAAATAAACTTGCCTTGCCTTGCCTTGCCTATCTGTCGATATGAAGAGGGAGCGTGTTCCAGAGTCTGGGTGCTGAGCGACTGAAGGCTCAACCTCCCGTTGTGCCAAGTCTGAGCGAGGGAGAGTAGCAGAACAGTAGATGAAGAGCACAGAGAGTGGGACGAGTGTGAGGCTTAGTCAGGTTGAAGATGTTTGGAGAGGCAAACTTATTTTGTAGTTCTTTGTAGGACATGAGGAAGAGGACGTGCTGAAGGAGGTGGAGCGTTTCTGACATAGAAGACCAAGAACATATCATGGTTGTGTCAGTTTCTTTTGGAGAATTTATCTAGATAGATTGGAGACACGTTACACTATAGGATATTACAGTAATTAAGATGTGGTTCAAACAGAGATTGATACAGAGCTTCAAAATGGTGTCTGTTTTTGTAAAACAACTCCACATAGTTTGATAATTACATTTTGGACAGTTAGTCCAAAATTCTGCTGTGTGCCTTTTAACTGGTACCAGATTTTAGCATCTTTGCGCTGGCTTCTGATTTGTTTTAGAATTGATTTTAAGATTTTATTCCTTGTTTTTAAAGCTTTGAATGGACTGGCCCCACAGTACATCTCGGACCTCATCCAAATTCACTCCCCCGCGTGCGCTCAGAAGACCGAGGGCCAGCTCCAGCTCGTGGTGCCTAAAATGAGACTTAAAACCAGAGGGGACAGGGCTTTCTCTGTGGTCAGCCCTAAGCTCTTGAACACTCTGATTAACAAATCGAATAGATATTTTTTTTTGTTTGTTTGTTTTTGTGTTGATCAAGTTTCAAATTCAAAACATATTAAATGTTATGGCTTCAAAATCATGAATTGGGAAATAACTACCTTTACTTACCTTGTAATAGCTATAACTTACCCAGATACTAAAGGTCTAATTAAAGGCACTGTGCCTGATATTTACGGACATGAAAAAACATGAAAAACAGAACTAGTTAATTTTAACCAATCCAGAGTTATTTTCTTACTTTCCTTATGCACCAACTACCCTAATTATTCAACGTGACGAGTTTTTCAATTATTCCTCTAGAGCTGCTTATAAACCACAGAGTGGCCATACCATGACTATGTGCTCTTACAAAGAGTAACCAGCTTTTACCCTGTCATCCTTCCTCTGTTGGTGCAATAAACCATTGACAGAATTATGCAATATCAACTTCCAGATTTTATTACAGTGAAATATGTGAAGGTTTTTATTTTTTATATATTTGTTTTTTAAAATGTTGTCACTGTTACGGCTCCATAAACAGGTTGGGAGAAATACCCTCCTCCTGCTTGTTTCCATGGAAATGTTCCTTTGGCAATAATCTTCCACAGTTTAGTTTTAGTTTTAGTTTATTAGTTTTCGTTTATTAGTTTTCATTTTAGTTTATTGACCATGATCATATTCTGTGCACATGCACAAGTAAAAATACAAGGTAAACACAAACATCCTCACGTTCACATTAGTGTTTCAACATGACAGGACCAAGTCTGACCTTATTTAATCCCCTACTATTTAAGCAACCTCAAACAACAGTATGTCTTAAAACTATCCATTTCCATTTAAAATGTTCCAAAGTTTTGACATAGTTTAGACCAGAGGTGTCAAACTCAAATTCACAGAGGACCAAAGTTAAAAACTGGGAGTAAGTCGTGTAATATAAAATAATAACACAATTGTAAATAAATCATGTCTCTATAGTCTATCTGTAGTCGACGGGCAGCTCTAATACACATTTAATATGATCTCATGGGCTAAATATAATTATATTGTGGGCTATATTTGGCCCTCAGACCTGAGTCTGACATGTCTAAACTTTAGACATTTTGAAAATGTCTAAAGTTTAGAGAGTTTAGAGTCCAGTTTTTCAGAGAGAAAAACTCAAACTCATCATATCTTAATCAGTGATCCACAAGTGTTAGAAGCTCCATGTATATTAACACCAAACAAAGACTAAACTAAACATGAAAACCTTTCATTTACACTTTAAATTAAAATTAATTAATTAATAATTTAATTTAAAATCCGGTGTTTCACATGGAGATGAATCTGATATGGAGACAATGATGATTTATTTGTTTATTTATTAGTTATTTAAGTAAATGAAACAGGCATCAAATTAAGACAAAACAAGATAACATTCTTTCATGAGCATTTTATTTTTTTATGGCATGTTATATGTGCAAGCTGCTCTTACATTGTATGAATTCAGTGAGGACAGTTTAAGTGGAACTAAACACCTAAACTCTGCCCACAACCACATTTGAGATAAAGCTGCTAGACTGAGCAGGACCTGGAGACGACTAAAAGAGACAGTGAGATCTGGAGGTATAAGGAACAGTGTGTTTGGTCAAACAGATATTCACACTTCAAACATCCGCAGTGTAAAAATGCATTCAAATTAAAAAGAAAAAGATTTGGTTCTTTTAAAAAATTAGATCCGGTTCCAGCTGTTCACAGTAAGGAACTGTTGAAATGAGCCGATTCATTCACATACTCTGTCACTTCACGAGCACCCAGAAAATGCCTTACCAATCATGGCTTTTATGGCTTTGTAGCAGCCTTGCTTTGGTGGCTTTGGTGGAGCCGTCGCGCAGTTGAGTTTACTCTCGCTCCCTGCGTTCTTCAGAACAAAGATCTGTTTACAGTACTTCGGATCGCTACCCTCCTCAATATGAGTGATCTTGAACGTCTCATAGGGAGGGATTAGCACCTCATCCTCATTTCTATTTACCGAATATTTTTTGATGGGCGCGCCTAAGCAGGTTTCAATGTGAAAGCAAGTCTGTGTACCGAAGTGTACCAGATTGGGATTGGTTGAAGTGGAGGTAAAATAACCGAATCGGATGACTTGGTTGAGTTGACCTGTAAATGTTTGTTTGCTTCTGTGGTAGGTGGTATAACACGTTTTGGCAATGTTAAGTGTCTGTAAAGCAGTAGTCAGCCAGTAGTGTAAAGCGTGGTATTTGAAGCTGTTAGTTTTATAATAGGCTGCACTCTCTCGAACTGCTTTATTAAAGGGTTGATAGACCTTAGGGACATCCCCAGTGTAGATGCACAAAGCATGGATCTGGTCTTTGGTCAGTGCAGTGTTGTCTCTTGTGTTATATTTTATTTCTGCACAGGACTCTTTATCCTTCCACGCATCTTTGAATAACTTATTATTATTCATCTCTCTGGGGAAGTATTCATTCTTGACCTTTTCAGCCGTCGCCTCGCTGCAGCCGTCGTACATGTCGTCAACCGATTGCTCCATCATACTCAGGGGAATTTTCTAAAAGACAAACATGACCGGTCAAGAGTTTGAACACACTTGAACCTCATTTTCATAACTATTCAGATTGTGGATTCTCACTGAAAGCAGAGGTCATTGTTTTGAAAGTCTCGAGAATCCGTGTATCGTTCGTTTATTCATTTTTCAATATAAAACCAAATGTAAGAAAATGAAAAAACAACTGTTTTCTTCATTATTTGTCTCCAAAACCAAAGTGAAAAAACAGATAATGATTCTTTTTTTCTGTTTTTGATTTTATGTTTAAATGAATAATTGAAAAAACAAATAACAGCCGTTTCCCGTTTCCGTGACTTAAACTGCAATGCTGGATGAATCAGGACTGAATCAGGACTAAACCAGGACTAAACCATTTTTTAGTCCTGGTGTGGTCCTGGTGTGGTCCTGGTGTGGTCCTGGTGTGGTCCTGGTCTCAGTCCCGGGCTGGTCCCGGTCTGGTCCCGGTCTGGTCCCAGTCTGGTCCCAGTCTGGTCCTGGTCTGGTCCCAGCCTGGTCCCAGCCTGGTCCCGGTCTCAGTCCTGGTCTGGTCCCAGTCTCAGTCCCAGTCTGATCCTGGTCCGGACCCGGTCTGATCCCGGTTTCAGTCCTGGTCTGGTCCCAGTCTGGTTCTGGTCTGGTCCCACCCTGGTCCCAGCCTGGTCCCCGGCTCAGTCCTGATCTGGTCACGGTCTGGTCCCAGTCTGGTCCCAGCCTTGGTCCTGGTCACAGTCCCAGTCTGGTCCAGGTCTTAGTCCCAGTCTCAGTCCTGGTCCTGTTCCTGGTGTCAATCCTGGTCTCAGTCCTTGTCTGGTCCCAATTAAGGTCGTTTTCACACCGCTAGTTCGATTATTTGGTCCGCACCAGGCAATAAAATTGTTATTATGTAGCAAATACACTCCAGTGTGGTCCGCGTTCACACCGGCAAACGAACCAAAATTGGTTCGGTTGACGTGTCTCTGTTTCCCGGTAAAACAGCGATACTCCAGTTACCAACACCGATGTTCCTGTTAAAACCACGGGCCGTCCTCATCTCAAATTATCATCATGAACTCATAAAACAGCAACATGTAGAACTTTGTACAAACTCACCACACATCAGTCCTGAGTTCGGGTAACAGCAACAGTAGCGCGCAGCTCCTCAGGACGGGGCTGGGGTTTGGTCCTTGGTCTTCTGCGCGTTGGTCAGATGGTCCGGAGGCTCTGTCCTTCATGTGCTGGTTCCAAACGGTGGCGAGCAAGACCAGTGCTTGATGGACTGGGTCTAAGCGGGAACGTTCCGTCATCTGCGCGCTGGTTCTGTGTGGGGAAAGTGAGAATGCGCTGTGGACTACCTACAGGTCTGTGCGGGCTACTCCGGTCCTCCGCGCTCAAGAACCGCGGCTGGTTCCGAGGTAATGCAGCATCCGGACAGAAGCGTGAATCCAGTTTGGTTTGTTATATGTTGTTCTGAGCGTCCGTCCTTGGCGCATTTGGTTCTTCCCGGGGAAAGCGCTTCCTCAGGTCGAGGCTCCCCGCTCCAGCTCCTCTGAGCCCGGCCTGAACAGGAGCTGCCCCCGCTGGTTCGGGACTATGGTTTGGATCTAGTCCGACTGTATTTCTCACACTAGGCTAAAAACAGGTTAAGTTATATCAATTAAATAGGCTATTGCCTATTGCCATGAGATTATTTGGTAAATTAAAGCCTAAAATAACAAATGCTGGTTGCTACGTGAACACGGGGAACACCGGGGCTTCTCTTTTTGACTCACTCTGGAGCCACACGTTCGCACACTGATACTTGCTCTGATCTTCATGTGTTACATTCTCTGTATTGGCCATTGTTGGTAAAATGATTCGAAAATGAATCGCGTCTGCGTCTGGACAACAATCTGTTACTGCGCTGGAGTCGTACAGCGCGTCACTTCAGGCAGAGGAGACGCGTGTCCCTCCCATGATGCATTTCGAATAGTCCGTTTGTCCATACTGTCTATGGCTTGGACCCGGGTTCGCGTTCACACCAGAGGAACCGCACCAAAGTTGGTCATTTGGTGGATTCAAGCGAACTGAGACCACCTCTTTTTTGCGGTCTCGGTCCGCTTGATTTGGTTCGGGTCCGAGTCCGATTGACGCTTTCACACCAACGCAAACGAACCGAACTAACCACTTTTGGTTCGAATGGACCGTTTGGTGCGCACCAAATACTGTCGGTGTGAAAACACCCTAAGTCCTGGTCTCAGTCCCGGTCTGGTTCCGGTCTGGTCCTTGATCTGTTTCAGTCCTGGTTTAGTCCTGGTTCAGTCCCGATTCAATCCTGGTTCAGCTAAGCGTCTCAGTTTAAGTCACGGAAACAGGAAATGGCCGTTATCCATTTTTTTTTCAGTTAAACACAAAATCAAAAACTGAAAAAAGGAATCCTTATCCGTTTTTCTTTTTGGTTTTGGAGACAAATAATGAAGAAAATTGTTTTTTCGTTTTCTTATTTTTGGTTTTATTTTGAAAAATGAACAAATGACACACGGATTGTTGATGCTTTGAGGATTTGAGTATAAACTGTGTTATTTCACTGCGTTGTATATTTGATGTCTTTCCTATCTAATCTAAAATCTACAAAGTTGTAAACATAAAAAAAAAAACATTGAGAAGATCAGTCCAAACCATGTAATTATGCAAAATTCAAGACAAATATCTAAAATCTCTCACCCCTTTAACTCTCTCCACGGGTAGAACAGTGATGGCCACAAGACAAAACATCAAAAACATCACTGTGGTCTTCATGTCTGTGGACTAAAGCAGAAAAAATAAATATGGGTAAAAACAAGACTGAGTTATAGAGTAAACTTGGTGCTCTTACTTCAGGTCCAGTCCAGTCTCTGTGTGCAGGACCATCACTGCTCTGCTCTTAAATAGATGAGCTCTCCCTGCTCCTGTCATGTCAGGTTCTTCTTTTTTGTTCCTCCCTAAAAAAACTAAAAAAAACAAGTCTAATGCCACTTCTCTCTGTCACAATAACAAGTCTGCTAAAGAAAATGTAGAGAAGTGGAAAAAAATATGCCATAACTCTAACACAGGATTCTAAAAACAATTCTAAATTTACAAAATTGTAAGAAAAAAATAATCTCTAGTAAAACAAAAATGAGAATGAAAGAGTTATTTATATCTAAAGGCGTTATATTCATCTGTCTACAGCTCAAATCTTATTAAAGGGCCTATGTTAGTCTGTGTTATTTTCTGATCATCACAAACAAACGTGGAACTTAGCTTTTTTCATTCATAGATGTTTAACACTGAAATCTAAGTGCAGAAAAATGACAAAAAGTGACAGAAATACCTTCAAACATTATTGCTCCAACTGTTAGTATTTATTATTTATTGAATGATTCATTGATACGGTAAATTATCCTGACAGACCATTTACATTTAAGCAGTAAAAAAATAATAACTAAACCTGTAGTCACACAAAATATAAGATACAAGACGTTCAGAATCAAGGATCTGCTAGGAGCTTACTACTTAGTGCCATCTTTAAATGTCAGTATTCTACTTAA
The DNA here is from genome assembly GCF_026225935.1 of Boleophthalmus pectinirostris. NCBI lineage: Eukaryota > Metazoa > Chordata > Actinopteri > Gobiiformes > Gobiidae > Boleophthalmus > Boleophthalmus pectinirostris. The sequence continues at coordinate 7,746,581 of NW_026571153.1, read as the reverse complement.
TCATATATATTTTTTTGTTTTTTTAGAAGTTTGAAACACACACAGTGGATGTGTTTTGTGTTAAGAAGGCCCAGAGGTCTGTTGACTGGTACAGTATATGCACCGTCAGGTTCTGAACTGAAGCTGAATATTAGTGTGTTTTCAACTTTATAAATACAACTGCTTAAAATGAGTTTGTTTTTTTTTCATTCTGCACTCTTTTCTCTAATTTAATCTCTCTTTTTAATTTTATAATGATTATTTATATTTAATCACTTTTAAGCACTTTGAATTACTTTGTTTACGAATTGTGCATTACATATAAACTTGCCTTGCCTGATTGTATGCATTTTTACACCACAATGCCACCTGCTGTGCCAAATACAGAATTAAAGTGGTTTTGGGGTTAGGCTATTTCTGGGTAAATTCAAGTCAAGATCAACTCACTGGGCTATAGATATATTTTCAATGAGAACAGAAAGCAAAATATTAAGTAAGCGTAAGAGGGGAATTTATTTTTATTTTTTTTAAATCTTTGTTTACACCAGGGATTGTCAAACATAAGGCCCGGGGGCTGGATCCGGCCCTCCAAGACCTTTAATCTGGCCCTCGGCTGATTATCTACTAAAATATTTTAATTATATTTTCTATTAAAATATGGGTAATTTTCTGTGCCGCTTAGCATAGCAGTGTCTCCAGCGTCTCTGTACGTGGCCCCTCCCACCAGAGCAACACAAATGAAGACTTGGCTCTTTCCAACGCTCTTAAAGGACAATCGTTTTGACTGTTGACCGTGACACCCTCATCAACAAAATGTCAAAAATGAGAAAAGTGGACGCCAAGTGCAGGATTTTCCAAGAAAAGAGGACTTATTCCTATTTGCATACAAGTTAGTGTTAAAACATTCTGCTGAAATTGCATTTTTCTTAAAGTTTCAGGTTGTTCATAATATGATAATATTTTGTAAAAGAAAGAGTTCATCAATTAAAAAAGTTACGGCCAGTGTTGGGGAGTAACAGATTACATGTACCAGCATTACGTAATCAGAGTACAAATTATGAGTAACTGTATTCAGTTACAGCTGATTACAGTTACTTTGTTGAAATAAATGGATTACACGGCAGTATTTTCCTGTTTTCACATTTTGGGGCTATATCCCTTTTTTTTTTTTTTTTTTTTCACGGTAATTCAACTCATTGCCGGACACTAAACTAGGTCTAAAAACAGGTCTAAACCAGGACTAAACCAGGTCTAAACCAGGACTAAACCAGGTCTAAAACAGGATTTAACAGGACTAAACCAGGTCTAAATCAGGACTAAACCAGGTCTAAACCAGGACTAAAACAGGTCTAAACCAGGTCTAAAACAGGATTTAACAGGACTAAACCAGGTCTAAATCAGGACTAAACCAGGTCTAAACCAGGACTAAAACAGGTCTAAACCAGGCCTAAAACAGGATTTAACAGGACTAAACCACGCCGTGCGGACCGTGTCTCATCCTCTTCTATCAATAATATTTTTAATTTGATTAAGTAAAGTCTGGGCTTTTCATTTTCTTTTAGCAAACAAAACATCTTATGTGAAGATTTCTTCGTCTTTGCTTCTCTACAGCAAATCAAGTAATCCAAAGTATTGAGATTACGTTACTCACCTTAAACAATTTAATGGATTACATTACAAACTACATTTTGAGGTGTGTAATCTGTAATCTGTAGGGGAATACATTTTAAAAGTAACCTTCCCAACACTCGATACGGCCCCCGGACCAAAATGAGTTTGACATCCCTGGTTTACACTGTAGAGCAGCAACAGTCTTTTCACAATAATTAGATAATTAATACAAAACAACAAAATAAATTAAACAGCGTATTAAAATGAATTATAGAAACATATAGGTATAAAAAATATATATATGAACAATTAAAACTAGAACATATTTTTATTTTGGACAGGAAGTATGTAACGAATGACGTGATGTTGGAGGAAACAGATCTGGCAAGCTAAGATGGCGGAGGAGCAGCAAGAATCATCACAGGGGGAGATGGAAGGTGAGACAAACTGTTCCCGCACAATCTACTCATCATTTCATGCCATTTTCCCCCTGCATTTGTTCATTCATCCATGCCCAAGCTTCAGAAATACCCCGAATCCCGTTTTATATCGTTTTAAACCCTGACATGCACGGATTGGGCAGCTGCATTTTGGCTAGTACTCGTTAGCAAACAGGGCTACACAAAGGGAAAAAAAACGTCAGTGGGGTTATTAAAATGAAAACAGCAGGTGACATCGGTAAGGTTTACACATTTAACACATGATTAACCTCTTTGTACGATCTTAAAACCAGATACGGACAAGTTAAATGCGTACGATCATTTTTACAGCCAGATTTTGTTTGTTTTCTTGCTCTTCGTGCGAGCAAAGTTGAGCCAGCTAATCACTTTCACGTATTATTGTTTATTTCTCCTAAAATACAAGACCGAACACCTTAAATCATCTATTATTAAATAACTACGGGTTGTCGGAATCAGAAATGCGGTTTATTTTTACCAGCATATATGGTGTTTGTTGTTGGCAATCTGATTCTTTTGTTGTGTAAGGCAAAAGCATGAGAACAGGTGAGGTTTAATCTGATTTTATTAATTTTATATATAAATGTGAGCACTGATTTGTTGATGTGTACGCTGTATTCTCGTGTTGACATGTCTAAAAATTGTTATTGCTTCATCGGTGATTTCTAGTTTTGCAGAAGAGACCCTACAAGTACAAGCAATTTTAAAATTATTATTATTTTTTTTTTTTTTATTGTTCATAGTCTCTTAGTCAGACAGACATCAACGCAAAAAAATAATAAAATAAAAATAAAATAAATAAACACATATAAAAACACAACACATAATAATCAAAAAAAAAAAAAAAGATTAAACCACACTGACCAAAAATGCTGCAACTTATTATTTATTTATTTTTATTTTTATTTTTTGGTCAGGATGTGTAAAGATTAATCATTTGTCATATGCAACGTCAAGAAAAAAAAAAAAACCTGTACATTTAAATATTTACTTAAAGTGCATATATGACAGGTTAGAGTACATTTTCACCAGAACGGGTAATATAATTAAAATTTTCCTAAATTGTTGCCTAGTTTTGTCTAGGTTTTTTAACTCTGGCAAAGTTTATATTTTAACTTCCTATTTGGACACTGGCAGCAGAGATGACAGACATGGAGGTAATTCCAGTTCTGTTACATAGCTTCCTTGATTCAGAATGATAACTCGCTGTATTTTTTTGAAAACAGAATCTTATCAGTCTGGTCCCCACGCCCTCCGCAAAATCTCAAAACCGGTCAAACGTTATCATGCAGTCAGATTAGTTTGTTTGGATTTTTTTGTGTTTTTTTTTTTTTTAGTGAAATGTGATGGAAGGAGCTCTTTAGTAGGGCTGGGTATCATTAAGAAGTTGCCGATACGATACATACCTCGATACAGTGAGCAATTTATTTGATACGATATATTTCAAATCGATTCAATACTGTCCATTAAAAATAATAGCAAAATCATGGCTGTGATACTAAAGTCAAAAAACACTTCTTGTGCAAAATTAATATGAAAAACGCTCATTTAATTAAATTAAAATGTCAAATGTGTTGCATAAACGAGTTTCCTTCCTCTAAACAAGCAACAAACCTGTAGCGCTGTAACAAAATAACTTAGTAAAATATAATGCCAATAGTGTTTTTGATATATCGATACAGCAGCCCACGTTATCGATACTGTATCATCACATTAAACGTTACGACTATCGATATTTTTGCATACCTCTAGTCTTTAGTCAACCATTGTTTGCAAATAAACTAAAGTTAATATCACCTCAGAATAACAGAGTTTAGTGCTTCACTCATTATTTTTGCAGATATATAGACATTTTTTCAGTTCTCTGCGATATTTTTTCCTTTATTTTTCCAATACAGCGAATCATGCATGTCCCTGATTGGCTAATCCACCTGTCAATCATCCCCATCTGAAAACTGAGAATCACCAGTGACCAGACTCACATCTTCGTAAAGTATTGAAGTGTGTATTCTGGATCCCAGGTGATTCACAACCATAATGTTATCAAGAGCAAAAAAATAATAAAAATAAATTACACAATAGTTATGATTAGACAAATCAAAATTGCTTTTAATTTGTCTGAGAAATGCGTTCCTTGTGCCGTAATTGTCCTTGTATATTGGATAGAATTTGCTGTATTTCCTCCCCCAAACTGCTACTTGACTGATGTAAAACTATGATAAATATTTACCACAAGTATTAACCAACCAAACCAAGTCATAATAAGAAAAACGTGAAAACCTGCCACGTGAACATTGTAATATTACCCGGGTTTATTCAACAGAATGTGACAATAGTGAGAAATTGCAAGTTTAAAACCAGATGAGAAGCTATTTTTATGCCATGTGCTGCAAGCATTTATCTGGAACATTCCTCAAATATTATCTTGTATGTATTCCCACGTGGCCTAGTTTCCATTGACAAGTGTGATATTGTTTGTGCAGTAATTTTGAAGTTATCTTGAATGACAGTAACATGACCCATTTTTGGGCATATGCTAACTGGCTCAGGCGCTCCGCAAAATGGGGTCAGCTCACTTGGGTTTGTTGCCAGGTTTCTCAAGTACTTTTTCTGCATTTGGCTTAATCATTGTTTTTGTCATTGAGCATTGAAAAATAACCCCCGTGTCTGTCATGTCTTGCAGGAGTTAACTGCCTTGCATATGATGAAGCTATAATCGCTCAACAGGACAGAATTCAACAGGAAGTAAGTTGGCCTACTTATGAAAAATCTATTATTATTAAATTATTCTAATCAGAAACATTGATGTGTGATAGCTTTTTGTCTATGACAACACAACTAACTAGTTTAAGATATCATGCAGTTTATTTTAAAATCAAATGTGCACGAAAGACTTTGCCTGTGCTTCTGTTTGAACATGTAAATGCTCAACAGGAAACCAAACAGCTACTGTGCCCTCAGCAGATTTTGGTATTTCCCTTGGTCAGAAAGTCTTGCTAAAAATCTCATACTAGAAACTAACAGTGTTTATACTATTTATATCGTTTTATAAAATGATATTACCAACTTTGATGGAATCAAACTGCCTGTAATTTTAACAAATGGATTTTAAAGTTGCACTATGTAAGTTGATGGAGGAAGTGTCTGCCTATTGTTGTCTCCATAGAAACTATTGCATTGCTTAAATGTTCCACAGTATATCATTAAATAATCTCCATGAAGAGAAGTGAAGGATGCCACCAGGCAAAGTTACAGGTCAGATCTGTGGAGAGTGAGCCTGTTCATAGAAAGAGTGCATGTTTTTCTTTTTTGGTTTAGTCACCTGTAACTGGATAAATGCAATATACATAGGTTGAATGCCATACTGTGGAACATTCAAGGCAAAGCAATGACATCTTCACATAAACAAGTGGGTGGCACACCCCTCACCAGAAAAGTTCCATAGTGCAGTTCTTTTGTTATTATCTAAAGAAAAAGGTGGAATATACGTGTGTTTACATGTGAGGCAATACAGAGCCAGCAGAATTCCTCTGCTGCTCCTCCTAAAGTGTAGATACTGTGTAGTCACACTGACAAGGTTTAATGAACCGCCAAAAAAGTGTTTAAAATTGGTATGTGATTTTTGTTCTTTTGTCGACTGACTTCTGAAATGTGGGCCTGATAGCTGTGATGTTTGAAGGTATATAATATTAGAGATTTATTGGTACCCCATAAATTTTAAAAACATGATTATTATTATTATTATTATGTTATATTCCCAGTAATCAGTCTCAAAATCAGTAATCCAGTGATTGTCATTTGTGTCACAATACCCCCCTTCTTCACTTATCAGTGATGCCAGGGTAATTTAAATTCATGCACTGAGACTCTAGCAGGGCCAAGCTCCCTCATACATAACCTTAAAATAAACTTTTTTAGGCATCTCAAAGAAGTTGCTTGAATTGTGCTGATATTAGTGTTGCTATATGTTACATTTCTTATTTAGTCATAATTTTCCTGGTGTGTTTCAGATAGCCAACAGTAACCCTTTAGTGTCTGAGCGGCAGGAGCTGTCGGTGCTGATGAGGGAGTACTCTGAAGACAAGGTTTATCAGCTCAAGATCAAGGTATGCCCCATCTCCCATTTCAGCCTAACCAACCAAACCACTATCTTATCTTACCACCCACACTTCTGTGCTCTGCCCCAGGACCTCTATAAAAAATACATGCACATTCGGAAAACACGGCCGGATGGGAACTGCTTCTACAGAGCCTTTGGGTTTGCACATCTTGAGTCGCTGCTGGAGGACAGTAAAGAGCTACAGAAGTGAGTGGCTGCTCAGAAAACACACAAATGCACAAACTTTTTTCTTTGAAGATACTGTAAAGTGTGGGATATGTGTGAATCGGAAATTGGATTTGCTTTCTTCTAATTTTGAGCATGGGCAGAAAAATATTGGTACCATTTAACGCTTGTACATCCCTTTTTAAAAAAGTTTTACCTAAACATCATTCTTGCATATAAAAAAAAAAAAATGATGGTTTTATCTGTTCCATGCATTCTCCATTTTTGTTTTATTTTTTTATTCATGAATGTCTTTATTAACTTAACAGTCTTAGTTTAAATACATATACGTTTGTTATTTATTATTGTTTAGAACCACCAATTTCTCTTATTTATTAACCACCAATCTTATTTTTCTTTCAGATTTAAAGCAGTTGCAGCTAAAAGTAAACAAGACCTGGTTGACGAGGGCTTCACAGAATTCACTATTGAAGACTTCCATAACACTGTGAGTTTGACTTTAAAGGTGCACTATGTAACATTTATGCTAAAAGAAACATAGATTCTTACTGGAAGGGTCATCATGTCTCAGTGGAGATGGATGAAAGCGATAACGTCTGCAATTCCTGGAGACATACTGTACTCGGGGTGTGTGATATTTAACAATCTTTTTGAAATGTGCCTGTGAAAGTTCAAGTCGAGCGCCAAACATGGTTGGCCCATCACTTTGTATCCTTGTTTGGGGGGTTACAAATGAAGTTTGTCTCTTTTTGAGGTCATGTATATTGTTTTAATTATAGATGATGTACTCAGTATTTTATTTTTCCCACTCCTGTAGTGAACCTTTTAAATTCACAGTAAACATAAGTCATAGAACATAAAACAGTGGTTGAATCCTCCCCCATGTGTCCTCCAGTTCATGGACCTGATCGAGGTGTGTGAGAAGCAGCAGAGCCTTCAGGAGCTGTGGAACTCTTTTAACGACCAGAACGTTTCGGACTATGTGGTGGTGTATCTGCGGCTGCTCACCTCCGGGTACCTCCAGAGGAAACATGGTTTCTTCCAGCACTTCATAGAAGGAGGCCGCTCCGTCAAAGAGTTCTGTCAGCAGGTGGGTGGGTTTTGCCAAGTGTGCAGGTCAATTATAGATTGACTTTTCAGAAATAATGATTGGGTAGTAATTATCACACTTTCAGTGTTATGGAATGTCACTGCACATGCAGATCACTGTTATGGTTCCAACAGATGAAAACAAAACATTTTTTAATAATTTTTATTTTGTAAAATACTATATTTTATTCAATGTGAAAACATATCAATAATATACTGTAGTGTTTTTTGTAACAAACAGTACAAAAATAAGCCTTTTTTTCCATACATGGCAAAAATAGAAATTTTCCAAAGAAAAAATATTTAATGCAAAATTACATTGAAACTGGTTATGTTCATGTTTAACCTCAAATTGGGAGTTTAAAAATAACTTGAAAAATATCATACATTTCTTTATAATTTGTCAGATTAAATGCTATTAAACGGTTATTTAAAAGTATTGGCTAATCAAATACTAGAATAATCTAAAATTATTTGAAACTACTCTCCTAAAAAGTAAACATTAAAGCGGAGCTAATTGACTTTTCAGAGCTTTTACCTAGGTTATAGCCTCATTTACCCTCTCAAAGCTGTATTTGGAGTGATTTGTGCATGTTTGATAAATCTTTAATCACTTATTTTATTTTATTATTTTTTTATTTTAAGAAGCCACATTGCAGATCATCCACAGTTTTCACTGTCCCTGGCACAATCCCACTGCTCCGCTTTTACTTCATTCTCCAGTCGTATTTTTAAAATTTGTGATATGCGTAGGATATGAGTCAGCAGCGTCGCAGAGTCGTTTTGGTACGAATGTTAGTGCTCCATGTCGAGGTACCACAATTACTCAAGAGTTATTTGCTGTGTACACTGTAGTGTAGTTGTTGGCTACACAGCTTTTTATTGTGATGACGTTAACCGGACATCAGCTCCCACTGGGCCCCACAGCTTTTTAACGCAGATGTCAGCGGACTTAAGTTGTTGCAGATGAATATTGCAATATTAAATGCACAAATTATAACTTAATTGTTCATGAGTGTCATACAGATTAATTTATATTTAAAAAAAAAACTCACTTTCACTACAAATATAAAGGTGCCACCCCAGTAAAAATCTATGTTTTTTTTTTTTTTTTTTTAACTCAAAATGATGCAGAATCATGTTTATTAACATTAACACTGTTCATAATCACCTACAGAACATAAATCATAGACTTCAAAACATGAACCAGGACTGAACCAGGACTGAGTGGTGGGACTGGTTCAGTCTTGTTGTAGTCCTGGTTTAGATCTGGTTTAGTCCTGGTCCCTCATGTCTCAGGTCACTATAGGACAGTTCTGCAGATATCATGAGCCTATGCAGTTTGTTTTCACCATTGCCAATAGCTCTGGTTTGATTTAAGTTGTAGCTATTTTATATTTGTTATTTTTTTAATATCTCACATCGGGAGAAGTGTGTGGACGGCGAACCCCCACGTAAAACACCTCCTACACCCCCGATTGTAACTACATAGCAGACACAAGCACAATGTCTTCTTTAATGTATGTAATTGACTCTTGACTCAAATTAACTGATCTTCGTGCCTAGTGTCAGTGATGAACACTCTTAAAATCTTCATGTTTCACACTAAACCTTGATATCGCGCTTTCTGTAGCTGCGTCTCTCACCCGTGCGTCTCTCTTTGAGCAGGAGGTGGAGCCTATGTCCAGAGAGAGCGACCACATTCACATCATCGCCTTAGCCGAGGCCTTGGACGTGGCCATCCTGGTGGAGTACATGGACAGAGGAGAGGGAGGGACTGTCAATCACCACGTCTTCCCCGAAGGAGGAGATCCGCGCATCTTCCTCCTGTACCGGCCCGGCCACTATGACATCCTCTACAAATAACATACACCCACTCCCCCCCATAGTCCTGCTCCAAAATGACTCAACTTGATCAGCCACGATTGGGGAAAAAAAAAAAAAAAAAGAAGAACCATATGTCAATTTAGTTACTCCAATAAAAAAAAGTGAAATTGATAAAAGATTACATTTCATGGCTCCTCTACACCTCCCGCCCCTCACATCAAAAAAAAACAAATTCTTAAAAATAGTGACTCCAAGCATTTCGAGTTGTACAGTTTTTTTTTTCTTTTGTGGTTGTAAATGTATCTACTTGCTTATGTTGGATTCTATTCCTTTGTTACACTGCGATTCATTGAGTTTTATTAAAGGGATTTACATCTTAATGCTCTTGTGTATTGTTCACACAGGCAATAAGTCAAACATTCCTCTCAAATAACTAATGTTACATAGAAAATAATGTCATGTGTGATAAAAAACCTAAAAAGTCTATAGAAGTTCATGTGAAATTAAAAGTACTTACTGGATTTACTCTGCCACTGTAATAGAGGTACTTGTAAGACTAGTATTCTGCCCTACAAAGGCTTAACTTGCCAGAGTGTGAAAATGAGTAAAACTACTTAAAAGTTTCTGTTTTGTCCAGAAAAAAGTATAATAGGTAGGGCTCCCAAAATTTGACAACTAGTTGCTATAATGAAGAAATATTTGTATGTGAAAAATACTGATCTAAAATTGACATTGACCATAATTTGTCAGTTCCTGTGCTCTGTCTTTGTATCATGAGACAAAAATAAGGATTCGTGCAAAGACAAAAGGCAGAAACATTATTGACATGATAATTATTTGCTTGATTTTTGTCAGACTCACATCCATTATAAGAAAAACACCTCACCAAGGTCGAGTCATCATGGAGTTTGTCCGAAATGATGTAGAAGAGCTTTGGATTTCCTGTTTAGTGCTGATCGGGATCGTGCGGCGCCACTTTCACAGTGAAACAGTTTGACACACAAGTGACTTTGCAGTATAGTGTGTTCAGTATGAATAAATTCACAAAATACTTTCACATTAAAGATAATTTAAGTATAATTGAATACAAAGGTTTATTTATTGAACCCTGTGCCAAGGCTGCAACAAAAAGAAGGAGGAGAGAGGTTGGATTTTAAAATGAAATATATTTATTAACTAAATCATAAACAAAACTTACACTGTTTCTGCCTTTTGCACGACTCCTTATTTTTTGGCTCATGATACAAAGGCAGAGAACAGGAACTGACAAATAAGAGTCAAATGTCGCTTTTGAGCTCAATATTTTTCACAGTATTTATTCACATGATAAAAGGAGGTCTCAAATAACCGAAAATGACATGAACTCATTTTTTGAGCAAACGTGATGTTACGACATTCTGCCTTTGTAGGGCAGTGTAGCTCTATGAATACTGATTTAAAGAGTCACTGTGTAACTTTCTGGTGAAGCTCTACCACCTAATTGTCACTGTAGATATTTTCATTGAGACAAACAGGTAATGCCACTGGACCAAGTTACTGGTCAGATCTATGGAGTGGTGAGCTTTTTAAAGTAAGAATGCATGTTTTTCAAGGTATTTTTAACAATACAATGCCAAATTTAGACTTAGACTTTCACAAACTACCGTATTTTCCGGGCTATTAGACGTGCTCTTAAACCTCCAAACCCATCAGAAAAACAACCGCGTGCCCCACAATCCAGAGCGCCCTATACAGGAATCCACTCGGGTGTCCCAGCACGACTTCAGTAAACTACAAAGCCACACCACCTGCAGAGCGCACAAACACACACGGAGCAGACAGTGACCGCACAGCGACAAACACCCACAGACACACTCATCACTCCACGTCGACGAGGAACGGAACGGAGGAACGAACAGAAAAAGTGAGTGCAATGTGCCACTTCTAGACACAACTGAACAACTGAGTCACTGCGAACACGCCGACAATCCAGCGGACCCAGACAGCACCCTCCCTACACGCCACAACTGAACAAAGCCCAGAGTCACTGTGAACGCCACAAACAAACAAAACCACTGACCCATCCAACTGTTGTGTTTCGTTTAAAGTCCGGTGCAGTTTATTTGTGAAAAAAGTTTGAAAATAGAACATTTATTTATTTATTTTTATTTATTTATTTTATTTATTTATTTATTTCGGTCACAGGTATATTTTGACTTTAATTCGTAAACAGTCATATTTAACATATACAGACCGAAAAGGTGCAGGCTGAAGCTTAAGCTTATTATGCCTTTACCCTTTATTCCTTTGTCAGAGCGTCATCTTGACACCAGTTCATCTTCATAAATACAGCAGGAAGAAACAAGCTAATCAGTAACAGAACAACAAAGTATTACAGCACAAACTAAGTCTCATATTTCATGTATCTGTCCAGAGTTAAACATTTAAACTTCTTTATGAAGTGAAAGAAAGTGGTGCACAATTTTAGGTTTTCTGTACAGTTGTTCCAGAGCTCCACCCCTTTAACAGATATACAAAATTTCATAATGTTTGTTCTGATTTTCTTTTTAATAAACATGGTCGTGCCTCTGAGCTCATATTGGCTCTTTCGGATTTTGAACATGTTCTGTAACGATTTCGACAGGAGATTGTTGTTTACTTTGAACATGATTTTAAGAGTGTAAAGGTCGACTAAATCATAAAATTTCAGCGTTTGAAGGTTTATAAATAATTCATTGGTTGGTTCGTTATAAGTTGATAATGTGATTGCTCTTATTGCCTTTTTTTGTAGGGTAATTTAATTTAATTTAATGACAGTGCGTCTTACAATCCAGAGCACCTAATCGTGTGGAAAATACGGTACCTATAATCTATGGTCATTACCCAAAAGCTCAAGAACAAAAGGGCAAGATCGCTGATACAAGCGGTCGAAATGAGTTTTTCCACAGGGTGGCTGGGTGCTCCCTTAGAAATAGGGTGAGGAACTCAGTCACACGAGAGGAGCTTGGAGTAGAACCGCTGCTCCTCCACGTCGAGAGGAGCCAGTTGAGGTGGCTCGGGCATCTGTTCCGGATGCCTCCTGGACGCCTTCCTCAGGAGATGTTCCTTGCATGTCCCACCAGAAGAAGACAGAGGAAGACCCAGGACACACTGGAGGGACTATGTCTCTATGCTGGCCTGGGAACACCTTGGAGTCCCCGCGGTCTAAAGTCTGGGAGTCCCTGCTTAGACTGCTGCCCTCGCGAACCGTCCCTGGATAAGCGGAAGAAAATGGATGGATGGACTTAGACAAACTTTATTGATCCACAAGGGAAATTATTTGGACACAGTAGCTCACACATCACAATTTCTTTTCATAACAAAGAGAAAAAATATAAATGGTAATAATTAATTGTAAATAAGTAGAAAAAAAGAGCAAGAGACCTGTCAAATAAGGCATAATTATATAAATGTAAATGTACAAGAAAATGCTCTGTTACACCGTAAGGTTTATAGAGTTGCATTCCAGTTTTTTACTTTAATTCTTGAGATTATGACAGTAATGATTCGCACTAAAGTCTTGTCAAGGTATTTCAAAAGCAAGAAGCGTCCTACCTAAACTTCTATACCAACTTCTCCAAAAGATCGCAATAATCGTAACAATATCGTACCGTGAAATTTGAATATCATTACATCCCTAATAAACACTTTATAATTAGATGCAAACAGCACACAGCAGATATATTTTGACCTCATGAGCTGCTTATACAATATATCTATAGTGAAAGAAGACAAATTGTGCTCAAATACATGGGCCTTTAACGTCTTATGTATACAACACAATATCCCTACTACAAAATCCCTACAGTTTTACACTATTGTTTCCCAAAGACTAAAAATAAAATAGAAAAATAAGTAATAAAGTCTCAGTTTTATACAAGAGGTCACAGGAAGACAGTGTGACAATGATATGATGATTGACAGGCAGTGTTGGGGAGTAACAGATTACATGTGCTGGAGTTATGTAATCAGAGTACAAATTATGAGTAACTGTATTCAGTTACAGTTACTGTTTCAGTGAGTGGTAATTGGATTACTTTGATGAAATAAATGGATTACACGGCGGTATTTTCCTGTTTTCACATTTGGGGCTATATCCCTTTTTTTTTTTTTTTTTTCTGTAATTCCACTCATTGCCGGACACTAAACCAAGTCTAAAATCAGGTCTAAACCAGGACTAAACCCAGGTCTAAACCAGGTCTAAAACCAGGTCTAAACTAGATCGAAACCAGGACTAAACAAGGACTAAAACCAGGACTAAAATCAGGACTAAAGCAGGATTAAAACCAGGTCTAAACCAGGACTAAACAAGGACTAAACCAGGACTAAAACCAGGACTAAACCAGGTCTAAAACCAGAACTAAACCAGGACTAAACCAGGACTAAACCAGGTCTAAAACCAGGACTAAACCAGGACAAAACCAGGACTAAACCAGGTCTAAAACAGGATTTAACAGGACTAAATCATGCTGCGCGGACTGTGTCTCCTCCTCTTCTATCAATAATATTTTCAAAGACTCTGCCTTTTCATTTTCTTTTAGCAAACCAAACATCTTATGTGAAGATATCATAGTCTTTGCTTCTCTACAGCAAATCAAGTAATCCAAAATATTCAGATTATGTTACTCACTTTAAGTAATTTAATGGATTCTGTTACAAACTACATTTTGGGGTATGTAATCTGTAATCAGTAATCTGTAGGGGAATACATTTTAAAAGTAACCTTCCCAACACTGTTGACAGGACATAGGGTTATCCAGGCAAAACAATTAAGAGACATAGAAAGCTAGAAAGTCCAAGAATGTTGTTGCTTGCAGTGTTAGGGACCGGTCGGCAGGTGGCGTTGTTCACAAAGTAGTGCTTAGAATGTAAACATGAGTAGAAGAAAATAGCTTTGACATCCATGCTGGAGGCTGGAGGACACTGCAAATATTTAAGCACAAAACAACCTGGATAAAAGATGATTTCCATTTTAAAAGCTTTATCTGCGAGAACAATCCGAGCAGGCTGTGTCCGGAAACACTCGTCCCTGACAAGTACGTACGAATGATTAAAACTACTCTGAGCTAACTGGAAAGCTAATGCTAAGTTGGTCCATGTGAGAACTTTAAATAGTTTTATTATTATTATTCATAGAGATGGCACCACACGTCCCTATTTTGAGCCTCGTAAGCCCAAAAACCAGTGATTTGTCCCAGTTTTATAGAAAAAAAATTCCCAGTTGTTCACATTTTTAACTAATTTGATCAACTCCAGGTCTGAACCAGGACAACACACTGCAAAAAAGCTTGATGTAAGACTTAAGTCTATCAGAAAATGACTTAAAAGTAGTGAAATTATCGTGCTGCTTGGACACATTATTTTACTTGACAAGTTATATTGAAATAAACTACCTCTAGGCTAGAATGAAGCAGTCTCAGAGCTAGTACGTAGGGGATCAGACCTATGTCCCCACAACCCAGTGGGCCCTTATTTCTCAGTTTTTTTGTTGTTTTTTTTTCACTGACAATTTTGAAAATTAGACCCTATGTTCTCTCATTTCTTTCTTATTTCTAAGATTTTTGTCAAGTCAAGTAATTTTTATTTTTATACTGCCTTTAAAGGGGTGATTCAGAGTCATTTCAACCTAGGGTCCTTTGTACTGTGACCTCGAGCTGGGCTGAGGGAACATAAAGCTGTGGGAACATAGGCACGCTCCCATTAGTAGATAATAAATCTGAAAACAAGCTGAATAACCTGATATAAGTTTTAAAATCTTGGCCAGATCAGAGAAATTTGCAGTGCACCAGGTCTAAACCAGGACTAAACTAAGACTAAACCAGGACTAAAACAGGACTATCACAATTTTTGATGAATCTGATTTCCTCCAACAGTAAAGAGGAGCATAAATTATCATTTGTTTAGCCAAAATACAGAAAACCGTGTTTGTGAATGATGCAGAAAAATGCAGCAACAGAAATCCCTCGGATTATGGCTGACACAAGAATGCACAATTTTACACGCTGTTTTCACAACTTTATTTATACCAACCAGGGTGTGTCCCAGTTTTAAAAAAAAGTATTATATTATTGCTCATTCAATTGAATGTTGAAAAGAAAAGGAAATGGGCTGCATTTTATGTCCAAATAGGTGACTTATGGATCCTTTTATTCCTTTCAATGACTGTTTTTCATTGTTTAAAACTTGTGTCATACTAATTGACACTAAAAGAATTGACACTAAAAGCACAATCACTCAGTCAACAATAAAATATCCTCATTAATATTCAATAATGGTCAAATCCACCTTTATTTTGTGATTTACAAATAATGTCTATTAACTCAGGTTGTGAAGGTTTGTGACTTTTAAAATAAGGGTCCCCAGAAAAAAACACTTGGGAAACACTGCTTTACAACAGTCAAGGTGACTAAAGTGCTTTTCAATTAAACCAACACAAGGGAAGAGAAATATCATGGTTAATTAATTACTTAAGCTGCAGCAGTAATAATAATAAAAAGATTAGAATAGAAAGATTTTATAGTAGGAAGTGAAGTACAGAAGTTATTGCAGTCAAATCCAAATTATTTATTAATATTTATATCGCACATTTTACAAACAAAGCAGTTCCTAAAGTGCTCAAATTTGGTCATACCAGTCCTAAAACAATAAAATCTGTAAAATCAAATGAAAGTAGAACCATAAAAGTCATAAAATGGGAGTAAATAAGTAAAACAAATAAAATAAAAAGACACAGATATGGTCCACACAACTCAACCACAAATTAGGCTGTGCAGATAATCGAATTTTGATCTCGATTTCAATTTGTGTGTCAAACAATCTCCAAACTCATATAATCGAGTTGAAACAATAAAGCTTAACAAAGTTTATTTTGGGATATTTTATATATAAATAAGTATATGTATTTATTTTTTTACATATAGAGCTTGTAGTACAGCTAGATATATAGTTTATTTTGGATACATTTATGTTTTTCTGTGCCTTATTTCATGTTCAAAGTATGTTTTATTCATTTTATGTTTTATACATTGCAAAACTGCTCTAAGGTACAGATTTGTAGCCTATAATTATTTTCAATTTGAAAGTTTGGCATAAATTATTAATAACAAAGTTTTTTTATTTTTTTTTTATTTTGTTTTTTTGAGAGGGAGAGAAACGCTGAATAAATGCATCGTGTAACAAAATTAATTAATTGTGATTTCAAGATTGACCAAAATAATCGTGATAATGATTTTTTTCTATAATCGAGCAGCCCTAACTAAACGTTTGTAGCAGTACGTGGTAGCCTATCAAAACTGCTTTATTGACATATTTGTTGAAGAGTTATTATTAAATTATTATCACTACCACATTTGTATTCATCTGATTCTTAACCGTACTATTTTTGCCCACAGCTGAACTTATCGAAAACATGGACAAGAAATCAACGTGGGACCGCTTCTACACTGAAAACAGCAGCAGGACTCCTACTTTTAAGAACTTTGAGTGGTTCTTTGGCTTTGACTCTGTTCGCCACATCATTCTGCCATTATTATCCCAACCTACACCCAGCCCCGATCACGTTTTTCAAATACTGGACATTGGCTGTGGCACGTCTGGACTGGGCCCTGGCATTTACAAACACTCCTCTACACCCGTCCAAGTCACGTGTGCAGACATCTCACCTATTGCTGTAAAATTAATGCAAGAAAACTTCAGAAGAAACCCGATTCAAGCGAACAATGCCTCTTCTCGGCTTAGATTTATCGAAATGGATTGTACGCAACTACTCAGCCACTATAGTCCCAAAAGTATTGATATGATAGTGGACAAAGGTACGATAGATGCTTTGTTGAGGTCTAAAGAAGGGAAGGGTAAAGCTACACTAATGCTAAATCAATGCATTGAAGTTTTAGGAAATTCGGGGGCGCTATTGCAGTTTTCCGATGAAGATCCCGATGCCAGATTGTTGTGGTTGGAGACGGAAATGCAGAAACAAGGGGTTATGGCTGATGTAGTCACACAAGAAGTGGGGGAGTTAAGAGGAGTTGTGTACTTTTGTTATCAAGTGTTGCCAACTGGGCATTCGTGACAAATAAATAAGTAAATGATGTATAAGCATACTGAGTTTCATTTATACACTGCAAAAAGCTCAAGATATAAACACTAAAATCTACCAGAAAATGACTTAAAAGTAACGTATTTTCCGCACTATAGGGCACACATAAAAGCCTTTAATTTCATCAAAAACAACTGTGCGCCTTATAATCCAGAGCGCCTATGAATGAATTTATTGGGGTGTCTTAATACGACTTTAGTAAACTACAAAGCCGCTCCACTTGCAACATTACGGCTTCCGTAGTCAGGAGCATCACGGAGTAATATATACTGTGATTCCTTTTAATATCAAAATGCACCTGTCAAGAGACACGCTTACAACGCCCACTTTAAACTCAAGGCTGTTATAAAGTGAAAGTGTGAGCTGCGTGGGAGCAGTGATTGAGAGAAGGAGAACACATTCACCAAGACAGAGAGACAGCGCCGAGCGACTTACAATCGACTTACAATCTGCTAACGGATCGTGGATGCCTGGGCTAAGGATCAGTATCAACTGTGGTCCGAGCTTTCACCAAGACCGAAATCATCACTGAACTGCCTGGGAACAGTAACCACACTGACTCGGATAATGACAGAGGGATGTGGGCGTGCTGGACACCGTAATCGCCCAGCTATTTGAACAATTATGAGTTATTGTGAATACACTAACAATTTTGCGTCTCAGACAGTATTTATTTTCAAAGTTGAGAGTTATTGTGAAAGTGTTAAATAAAGTTTGACTGACTGTTGTGTTTCGTTTAATGCGCCTTATAGTCCGGTGCAGTTTATATGTGAAAAAAGTTTGAAAATAGACCAGTGACAGTGACAGTGCGCCTTATAATCCAGTGCGCTCTATAGTGCGGAAAATACTGTAGTGTAATTATCTTGTTGCATGGAATGATAATTGTACTTGTCAAGTTATCTTAAAATAAACTACCTCTAGACTAGAATTAAACTGTCTCAGAACTAGTAAGTGGATAATAAATCTGAAAACAAGATGAATAATCTGACAGATCAGAGAAAATTGCAATGTATTTTCAGAGTTAGATTGTAAACTAAAAATACTTACAAAGAATAGACTTATATCTGTCTGATGGGAGGACTGAAACCACCTGCACTGAAACTAACACCTACTTGTTTGTAACCTTTGGTCTGTTGATCTACACTGTGAACTGTGCCTCAGTTACATCAGCATCGTTCAGGCCCCCGATGGCTGCTCTCACCTCTGAGCTATCATTATTATTTTCTTTGTTTTGGTTTAGGTCTGGGGATGGAGTTGTAAATAGGAGACAGAGGATTTCTAAACCTCCCATTCCTGTTCAAAGATTGTCTTTCCTAACAAGAACAGCCTCTTTAACTTCCCTGTCAAACAATTTATTTTCTTTGGCTAAGATCTGTTCCCACTAAGGCAGTGTCCACTGGCAATCTGACCAGAACTGAAGAAGCTGCTTGAATGAGTGGCAAAACGTCTGACAAAACAGAATTTTCTTTTGCAATGGATCCTACCTGGTAATTACACAAATGGAGTTAGTATGATTAACTGTGATTCAGGAGCTGAACCACGCCTCAACCTCCTCTCCAGCCAACCACAGTTTATCTCAACCACGCCTTCAGTTACCCAGAAGCCCTATTTATACGGCCTATCCAGACAACACCGTCTGCGTCAGTCAATTCAGCTGCGTGACCATTTTGGATTGGAGATTATACTCCCACCCTGAGTCTGCCTCCAGCCACCATCAAAAACATCTTTATCATATTCCATTGTTGTGGTGTGGTCCTTGCTAGTGAAACAGTTTCTATTTTTATATATATATTATATAACCAAAGATTATTACATCAACACCAGTTACATCATAGATATGGTCTTAAAGTGCAAACTCTCAGTTTAAACTTTACTGTATACATCCAAATTGGAGGAAGAGTTCAGCTCTTTAATATGAAGCTTCTACAGGGAGTAAAAAAGAGTTAGATATAGGCAAAAGTACAGGCACCTTCATGTATAAGACAGATGTAAAAAGAAATAATTCCATAACTGTTAATAATTTCCATAATGTTTATCAGGTCCAAGCTTGTCTAAATTGCACAATAAATAATTATGGTTTGACTAATAAAAAACAGATGACAACGCCTTTATTTTATGAGTCATTCATTATTTATTAAATGAAGATTAGAGTTTAAGGAGAGAACTCACTGCTACTTCCTTTTCTTCACAACTTTCCCCCCCACAAACTGCCACTCGATGGATAAATATTTACAAGTACTATTCCACCATACTAAGTCATAATTCGAAAAACTTGTTATGCAGCCGCTGCATTGAACGCTGAGTTAAAGGCAGAGGATACATTTCTCTATTTAAATATAAGTATTGCTGACCGTACTGTTGCTACTCTTGATGCAGCATTACTGACCTGCAAATGTGTCTGAGCGGTTGTGGTTTTTGCAGTTAGAAGAATACAAACTGAAAGTAGAGCAGAGGTGAATGTGGCTCTAACAGGAAGAAACTGACAAGTGGCAAGTCTCACACATAAATCATACATGAACTATATTTCACTTGCATTTGAATAGGATAAAATCTTAAACTCACATTATACATATATTCTTCAATGAGATCTGAATCTTCACAGATGCTTTTAAAGGTCCTATATGATGCAAAATTGATTCTTGTGAGCTTTAAGTCATGTTAGAATGTTGTTACCTCATCAAAAACAAACCCGAAGTTGTGTTTTGTTTCATTCACACATGTTTGAGTAACTTTTTATTATTAGTCTGTCTTCATATCCAAAGCTCAACATGCTCCGTCCCACCTTGTGCTGTCATGAAGTGGTAGTTTTCAAGTTAAAAGCTATGTTTACCTTTAGTTCTGTAGAGATTAGCATTTCCAGGGCTGAAAAATCATCAAATCATCCAAATGATTCTGGTGAAGGTGTATGGAGTTTAAAAAACACAGTGGAGCACTCCCTGTGATACCACATGACATCACGAGGTTTTCTGTTTGTGAAAAGAACTCAGAGTAAATGTGCAGGTTTTTATCTAAAAAAAAGTAGGAATGAAGTATATTTATATTGTTATTGTTGGCATTGGTGGTGATGATGATGGCGATGATATTATTTGTCTTTATTGTTGTCCTTATTATCATTATTTCTTTAATTAATTCTATTTTATTATTATTATTGTTGTTGTTGTTGTTGTTGTTGTTGTTACTAAATATGTAAACGTGCATGGGTGTGTGAGTGTGTGAACTGGCCTGTTGCTCTTTTTTTTTTTTTTTTTGGTTATATTTGGTTATAGGTTATATGACTTATGTTCATGTGTTCAGTTGTTCATGTAAATATTTTTTATCTGAAAATTGATAAAATATTTGAAAAAAAAAAAAAGTGCAGGTTTGTGTGTTAAATGTGTTAAAAGTGAATGAAACAAAACACAACTTTGAGTATGTTTGTGATGAGGAAACATTATAACATAGAAAACAGCGTAATATGGGCTCTTTAAGTAGGTCTACAAAACATTCCTGTTATTATTATTTTATACTTTCCTTCTTGAATCGTTTTAGAGAAGTATCAGATTTAAGAGAATTAAAACTAAAAGGTTAGTATCAAAATGTGTTGACTGCTCATGTTGAAATAAAGGATTTTTTTTTTAGTTTATGAAAATACATGTCTTCCTCTTCTCTAAGTTTTGAGTTGTCTTTTGTTTCATACACATATGTTTGGGTAATCTTGCATTCTCTGTCTTATCAGTCTTATGCTGAAAATACTCTTCATGTAATTTTTTTTTTTTTAAATTGTACTTTTCTAGCAGCATTCTTTTACTCCTACTTGAGTCATTGTTGTATTGAAGTAACATAACTCTTACTTGAGTAAAAGTTTCGGTTCCTGTTCCCACTGTGAGTGAGTTTACAAGTGACAAAAGTTTTATGTTGACAATATGAAATTATTTGAACATTGAGTTTCTTGCATTGCTCCTTCAGATATGATTTAGTTTGTCTCATTTTTGTTTCTATCCTTTGAAAAAACAAAGCATTAGTTCATGTTTTGTCCACATACAAAATGTTCGCTGCAAACTCGGGATGATTTAGGCAGTCAAAGGTTTCCTTTTTCGGCTTTCCCGTGGATCAATCCTGCCCATCGCCTTCACCTTTCACTATTTTTCAATTCCGTTGGGAAGGGAAACAGTTTGAACAGAGGTTTGCAGTCACACAGGTTTGATTCCCTTTTGCATCTATGGAGTTCGCAAACACATTTCTTGAGCCGTTTTCTGCTGTTAGGATCCAACAACCACACAATTAACGATGTCCGAATCCCAAAACTAAAATATGACAATATCAGAACCAGAATCAAAGCAATATGTTTCAAAAGACTAGAAAAGATCGGCTTTGTCAAGAGACGTATCCCACTGGGAAAACAAACATGGCAGTTTGATGCTCACTTTTTCGGAAAATCCTTCCCAGTATGCATTGCACAATGACCGGAAGTCTGAGATTCTTGATGCGTCTATTACATTAACTCCAAATTAAGTTGAATAAATAGGGGAGACCAGGGCACAGTGAATCAGAAAAGTAATTTTTCAGCCTGTAACACAGACTAATGATAGCATAGTTTCTTTTTTGTTATAAGTAAGTAATGCTGTGTGTTGTCCATACAAAATTGTTACTAAGTTTCAAATAACTGCTTTGGGTCCTTACTGGGAAATTTTTTTGATTCACCCTGCCCCTGTACCGGGGTAGGGTGAAGCAGCAAGTGGATGAAATCATGTATGTTACAGGGGTATTGTGGTTAGCTGTTGATGTTTGAGGTTCTTTTATGAAGAGCTTAATGTTGAGAAATTATGGTTGATGGTTGGAAAAAAAAAAAAAAAGGAAGGAAACAATTGTCTATATAAAGCCACAGATGAGCTTTGGTGACCAAATGAAACAACGTGAACTCAACTTAAGGTGGAACGGAATAACTGTTACACTTTTTCTCAAGCAGAGCTGCACTGATCTGCAGACAGAGACCAGACTGGACCTGAGGTAAAAGCATCAAGTTTACTCTATAACTCTGTGTTGTTTTACATTCTTCTTTCTGTTTTAGTTCACAGACATGGAGACCACTGTGCTGACTTTGACGCTTTGTCTGGTGATTCAGTCTTTTGCAATGGTAAGAGACATTTATTGATTCAAATTCTTAAGATATTTGTCTTGGTTTTAGGATAATATTTTATTTCTTTCTGAAATTACCTAGGAGTCCAAACGATCAACTCCACTGAACATGATGGGAAATTCAATTGACGACATGTACGATGGCTGCAAGAAGTCAATGGCTAAAGTCGTCAAGAACGTTTACTTCCCCAGAGAGAACAACATTGACCCATTTAAAAATGCTTGGAAGGTTGCAGGCCCCTTCGCAAAAAAAAAGTATGAAAAACGTCCGGACAAAGCATTAACCCTAGAGCAAGTCCAAGCAGTCTATGTTTACTCACAAGAATTTCCCAATGTCTATGGACTGCTTAATGCAATGGTCAGAGACGGTAAAGCTAAATACGCCTCTAAGGACTTCCCATACCACGCTTTACACTTTTGGATCACTTCTGCCCTTCAGGTCATTAAGGATAACAATACCAAGCCATGTCAAACCACCTACAGGAGAACCAAGAACAAATATACAGGTGAAGTCAACCATGAAATGCGCTTTGGTTATTTTGCATCCTCTAGTACAGATCCAGATCAGATCACTTTTGGAAGAGAGACCTGCTTTTACACTAAGACCTGTTTTGGTGCAAACATCAAAAGCTACTCAAAATTGGATGAGGATGAAGTGCTGATTCCCCCTTACGAGACGTTCAAAATAACAAAAATAGCTGAGGGCTCTTACAAAGAGCTGAAAGAATGTAACAAAATCTTTGTCCTAAAGAGTACTGGAAAGTTGAGCAATCTCAACTGCAAGGCAACTAAGCCAAAATCTTACTTCAACTAGCCTGAAGTACTGAAGTTGTTGAAATTAGGCATTAGGCTTAAATTAGGCAATAAGACTAATGCAAATGTAATTGTTCTGAGCTGTACAATGTTTCTATGAATAAAGAAGAATAAACATGTTAACAGTGTGTGTGTAATTAATGACAGACTGTAAAATGAAAGTTGAGCAAACTAAACCACAGGACAATCTGAAGCTGTGTATTTAAATGACATTTAAATAATTCCCCTTGTGGATCATTAGAGTTTCTCTAAGTCTGTTACTCTGATGGGATAGAGCCAGGTTAGACTTCATATATTAAAGCAACTCTGCAACTTTCTGTGTGTTTCTTAGTACAAACACACTGTTTGTACTAAGGTCCCACTTTGGTGCTAACATAGTCCTGAAATACTTATTTTATTTTTTAAGAAGTCATACTAAGTAATGTGTATGTAGGTTTGAACTTGGTTAGTATTTGTTCAAAAGTTAGGCCTTTAGTATTTTTAATAGAGATAAAAACAAAAGAGTGTCATTGGAAAGGAGGCATTCTGTTTACTCTTTTGTAAAGCAAGTTTTCAAAAGCCAATTGTATTTTACTGCTATTCCTCCTTTAATAAATCCACTAGAAATGAAGGTGGGCAGCACTCGGTTACATTTACTTAAGTAACTTTTTTTTTTATTTACTTTTCTACCAGCATTCTTCTCCTACTTGAGAATTTTTTGTGTTGAAGTATCAGTACTCTTAGTTGAGTAAAAGTTTCGGTTCCTGTTCCCACTGTGAGTGAGTCTGCAAGTGACAAAAGTTTTTCTGTTGACAATATGAAATGATTTGAACTGAGTTTCTTGCATTGCTCCTTCAGATATGATTTAGCTTGTCTCAATTTTGTTTCTGTCCTTTGAAAAAACAAAGCATTCGTTCATGTTTTGTCCTTCCAATTACATTAACTCCAAATTAAGTTAAATAAATATAACTGGTTACGTCCTGTTACTCTTTAACTTGAGTAGTAGTTTTCCTAAATATTTTCTTACTTTTACATTTCTTGGACCACTATTTGTACTTCTGCATGAGTACTATTACTTTAAAGAATGTTACTCTTAGTGCAACTTAGTATTAAACATTATGCAGTAGTTATGAAGCAGCAGTTTCAGTGTTGAGTCGTGTAAGTTATGGTGAGATGTGGTTAGCTGTTGATGTGTGAGAGTCTTTTCTGAAGAGCTTAATGCAAGGAAATTATGTTGAAGGTGAGAAAAGACAGGAAACAACTGCTTGTGTAACGCAACAGACGTGACCACATGAAACAATTTGAACTCACTTTAAGATAGAACAGAATAATTGTTACACTTTTTCGTAAATACAGTTGTATGAAATTTTGCAGTTTGTACAGTTGTCTGTATTTTGTGCGTTCTGACTGCAAACATGAGTACAGCGATGCAGATTTTGATTCTTTCCTGGATGTGGTTCATTGCATCTGCAAAGGTGAGAAGACATTTGATTTGAACAATGATGTTTTAAGTTTGTACTAAGGTCCCACTTTAGTTTTAACATAGTCCTGAAATTGTAGTTTTTTATGAAGTCATACAAAGTAATGTGTATGTAGGTTTGAGCCTGGTTTAGTATTAGTTCAAAACTTAGACTTAGAAGCTTTAGCATTTTTAAACAGAGATAAGATCATTTGCAAAAACAAATGAGTGCCATTAGAAATTCATCGGAGGCTGGCTGTTTACTCTTTGTAACAGAGGTGGAGACTTGTGAGTCGTGACTTGGACTCGAGTCAGACTCGAGTCGCTGTTTTTGGACTTGAGATTTGACTTGATAAAATGAGATAAGACTTGGGACTCGACTTCGACTTGAGCCTTGTGACTTGACAAGACTAGTTGACAAAATAGCAATAGCACTCTTAAATCTTAACTCTTTCTGTTCTGACTGTAATAATTTGAACTTTTGTCAAGACATTTAAAAAGGAAAAAACAGCATTTCTGCAACTTTTATATAAATACTCATTTACTGTGATTTTTTAAGATCAATTTAGTTTAAAATCATCTAAATTGCAAACATCTCAGCTATATTTGTTACTTTGGTTTAAAGACTTGAATTTACTCAAAGCAGACGACTTGGACTTGACTTGGACTTATGGGCCAGTGACTCAAGACTCGACTTGGACTTGCCTGTATTTGACTTGGGACTTGACTCGGACTTGAGATCAAAGACTTGATACTTACTTGCGACTTGCAAAACAAAGACTTGGTCCCACCTCTGCTTTGTAAAGCATGTTTTCAAAAGCCAAATGTATTTTACTGTTATCAAAATGTTATTCTATCTCCTTCAATAAATCCACTAGAAATGAAGTACACATAGTACCTACAGAAGATGTTAACAAAAAGAAAATACTTCTTGGTAATTTTCAAAACCGAGAAAGATGGATGTTTTTGCAATTGAACTCATTTGGACTTTTGACCACTCAAAAGATGTGACAGTTTGTTTCGAATTGTTAAAAGCACTATGGCTGCGTTCAGACTGCAGCCTCAAGTGACCCAAATTTTTTTGCCTATGCTCCTGTACTTGATTTTTTAATGACTGAAGTCTGAATGACACAGATCAGATTTTTTCAAATGCGACCCAGGCCATTTGGATATGTGCTCCTGAAACTGATACATATCCGATCTTTTGACATGGGACTTGAATCTGAATGATCAGGTCACATTCATCCCGCCTACACATCAGGCTCAGAGTCTAGTCAACGGAGGGAAAGCGAGGTTAGCGAGTTTGTTAATATTTGGGGGGGAATCGCTGTATTCAGGCCAAATTGGAGGAGTCTTATCGGAACCGGGCGTTTTCTGAAATGATTGCCAAAGAAATGTCCGAGCGTGGCTACAGACGGTTCTGGCTCCAGTGTCAACAAAAAATAAAGAGTCTGCGCGCCAAATAGAAGGAGGATAAAGACTCAAACAAACGAAGCAGATGTGGACGTGTAACCTGTCTATTTTATGAAGAACTGGACCGTATTTTGGGAGACAAGCTCAGCGTGTAGGCGACTTCTGTAAACACTGAGCAAACTCGCTGCATGTGACGTCGTTGTGTCCTCCAACGTGCATGCGGGACACTTTTGGGGTGTTTAAAGTTCACAGTGGAGATCACATACAAGTCGCATTTAATTGGAAATGTGAACGGCGCAAAAAAATCCAAATTGAGCATTAAGCCCTGCAGTCTGAACGTAGCCAATGTAACTTTTCTGGTGGAGGGTTCACCACCTGCTTGTCTCCATGGAGATGTTACTGCTTTGCATGGAATGCTCCGTAGTATAACATTTACCTTATCTCCACAGAAACATGTGACGGCACCAGGCCAAGTTACAGTTCAGATAAGCTCAGACTGTGGAACATTCCAGGCAAAGCAATAACATCTCCATGGTGACAAGCACGTGCAGTTACAGTTACATAGTGCACCTTTCCTCGATATGTCAGTTTATGCTCTTTTCAACATCCAGTAAGACATTATTTTTTCTTATATGCTCTTCTATGCAGGTCCTTGAACCAGTGGAACTTTACATGGAGCAGAAGTTCACCTCACCTGCACCGGTCAAACTGAGCATGATGGACCAGTCTGTAGACGACATGTACTCTGGCTGCATCAATGTAATGACCGCAAAGGTTCAAAACAAATACTTCCCCAAAGAGATGAAGAATAGTGATTTAAAAAAGCTTGGAAAAATTCTGATTCGTGTTTCAAAAAAGCCCAGAGCAAACTAAAACCGACTGACAAAGATTTGACCGAAAATCACTTGCGAGCCATATGCGTTTACACGGCAGCTGACACCTACAAAGACTTCAATGAAAAAGGCAAGTCCAGTGCAAAAGGTTACACCACTGGCTCCTTTAAATACTACTCTCTTCACTTCTGGCTCACTCGCGCCATACAAATCCTTGCCACCAACAACCAAACTTGCCATTCCACAATCAGGAGAAGTAGGGAAACTTTTACCGGTGAAATCAAACAAATCGTACGTTTTGGCCATTTCGCTTCAAGTTCATTCGATCAAAAGCTCTTTAATTACGGAAAGAAGACTTGTTTTTTAATTCGGACCTGTTTAGGCGCGTTCCTCAGACATTTTTCGTTTTTTGAGTATGAAGAAGAGGTCCTCATTCCACCCTATGAGATGTTCAAGATAACGAAAATTACAGAGAAACCAAAGAAGGATCTGGAGTGTGAGAAGATCATAGAGCTGAAGAGTGTGGGAATTCACAGTGGGTTAAACTGCAAGGCTGCATTCAAAGAAGGATTCAAAACAGTATAGACTTCACAAGATTTCACAACTTCCTGTTTTTGTATTTGACCTTTCTGTGCATACTTCTCTTTTCTAATGCTAATCAACCAGACTTGATGCTTGACAATGACTGTGGTGCTGTAATTTCAATAAAATTTGAAATGTGACTTGGCTCTGTGGCATCTTCTAGTTATGCTATGGAGATGGGAAAGTTTAATGCCATACTGTGGAACATTGCAAGCAAAGCACCACATATTTGTTTTAATGGAGATCTTTTCTGGGCTATTTTAGAAATGATGTCCTTTAAAACAAATATGGGATGACAACCACAGTGACACACTGCAGTCTATCCTAAAGTTTTACACCTTAAAGGTCCTATGTTATACAAAATAGACTCTTAATAGCCATGTTAGAATGTTGTTTCCTCCTCAAAAACAGGCCCAGAGTTGTGTTTTGTTTCATTCACACATGTTTGAGTCACCCTTTATTATTAGTCTCTCTATATCTCCAAAGCTCAAATTCCCCCGTTCCACTTTAGCTGTTTTCAGGCCAGTCAGAACGGTGCTGGTTTCCACATCGGTTACACTGGGAACCGACGTGCTCACTGGTGAACGACTCGCGTGAACGACTTAAGTCAGGGATGGGCAAACTACGGCCCGGGGGCCATATGCGGCCCTTTGAACCTTTTAATCCTGCCCGCCGAACTTGAATAAATAATAATAATAAACCTTGTTAATGTTTTATTTTTCCTGCATTTCCGGCGTTTCCCGGTAGATGGCGCACTATATATACATTGAGGTGCGGCGGCTTCTGTTGGCCGCAATGCTTTATGGGAAAGTATTGACAGGAGTCATTTCGGGCGGTGTATTCGGACCATGAATGAGGTAGAAGTGTTCAAGACATAAGGCTACACTGTTTCCGCATTTGTGTGTAACAAAATCATTTAGTTCATGTTTACTGTAACAGAAAGTTTTGAAGTTTTAGTTAGATTTTGACTGGGCAATTTTTTTGTGTTGTCTGCGTGCTCTGTGAAAGTGCTCAGGACACATGTTTGCCTTCGGTGTACAGTGGGCCTTACCTCATTTCACTTTTCATGAGTTCTGGAACTTACATGTCTAAAAGTTGCAGTGCGTAGTGCAGAATACGTCCTACATGAGAGTAAATACAAGTGCAATGGAGCCGGGCTCTGAACACGTCATGTCCCGTCTTCTGTCCGGCCCTTCAGTCAAATCTTAGAACCCTGTGTGGCCCCCGAGCCAAAAAGTTTGCCCACCCCTGACTTAAGTGAACCCATGATGCGTCATCAACAGAGGGTGTGGATTTGCCACCAATAAAAAACAAGACCATAGGAAAGTGGATGTCACAGCGAGGAAAATAACAATCATGGATCACATCATTGACACCAGCGAGCATTTGTACTCATACAAATCATTATTTATCTGTGCCGAGCTTTGCTACAACATCTGCTGTGGAGAAGGCGGCAGTGACGCCCAATCCAAAAATGTAACCTTACGGGGCGGATATAACAAATATTTGGTCTCCTCCACTGGCCACTGCACAATCTTCTTGCCACTTGATTTCATTCCACTGAGAACCAACTTTTCCGTTCTTGAACATTCTGATTTTCAGCGTGAACATGTCAGTCGGTTCAAGATTAGGTGCGGGAATCTGCACCGGCACGGTTCTCTGTCGGCCTGAAAACACTACTTTTGATGTAATGAAGCAGTAGTTTAAGTTAACAGCTCCTTTTACCTTTAGTTCTGTAGAGACTGACTATTACTATTTTACTATTATTACTATTTACTATTACTATTCCAGGGCTGAAATCATCCAAATGATTCAGTGAAGGCGTGTGGAGTTTAAAAACACATTTGAGCATTTCCTTTATTATCTCATAACACAAGGTGGAACAGAGTGTTTTCATTCAGGAGAAGAACACAGCCGAAATGTGCAGGCTTTGTATATTAAACATGTGTGAATGAAACAAAATAGAGCTCCAGGTCTGTTTGTGATGAGGAAAAAAAACATTATAACATAGATCAGAAAAAAGCGTAAGCGTAACTGACTTCACTGTCAGAGGAAAAAGTGCAAGATTCATCACAATAGCTAAGTTAAAAAAGAAGTAAACAAAAGTGACAAAAGTAGCAATCAGACAATATAATGCAAACAATAACAAAATATGGATTATTTAAAAGTTGCTAATGCTGTAGTTTAGACTTGTATATACATTATTAAGGGTTTGTTTAATTTGTACAGTTTAACTTCACACTTGAGTCGGTTATGTGAACAAAATTTCCAAATATTCTCTTTCACTTTCTGTCTCATCTTTTCATTTTGAGACCATTTCCTGTAAAATAAAAACTTCCTCTTTAAGATAAAATAAGATGCAGCTACACACTCGCAAACCGTTCATATTCAGTACACAAGGAGCAGAGAGCACAATACAAGCAGAGTGACAAAACTGAAACAAGGTGAGTGAAGCTCTAACTGTCTTTTATTTTATTGTTTAAGTGTTTAACTTAAAAGCTTGTATTTTGTGTCTATAGATAAATTCATGGAGACTGTCATACTGACCTTTGTGCTTTGCCTCATGGCCCCTACGGCTTCGGCAGAGGTGAGAATACTATAACTATTAACACAATTTCTTTGGTTGTTTATCCATGGGTTTCAGAATCAAATTTACTCAATTGAAATCAAAATATTAACACTATATTCTGACCTTTTCCAGAGCCAACCAATTGAATTAAGCATAATGAGCCAAACCATTGACGATATGTTCGCGGGCTGCAACGAGAAGATGGCTACCAAAGTCCAAGAAGTTTACTTCCCTAGAGAGATCCAGAACTCTCCATTTCAAAATGCCTGGAATCTGGCCGAACCGTGCGCTGAAACCAACTTAGACAAGCTCCCAGCTGAACACAAGGAGCTAACAAAAGAAAATCTGCAAGCGATATGCGCCTACACCGATGCTTCAACAAAACTGTACTCACAACTCAATAGAGAACTCAGAAACGGAGCCACGATGTACGATACTCCCGCATTTCAGTACCACACTTTGTACTTCTGGCTAACTTCTGCTTTACAGATTCTTCAGAGAGCCTGTGAAACAACATACAGAAGAACCCGTAGTGTTTATGATGGAAAAATCGGCACCACAATTCGTTTTGGTTACTTTGCGTCAACTTCGCGCAACCCAAACGTGGTAGAATATGGCGAAGAGAGCTGTTTTCATATTAAAACCTGC
The DNA here is from genome assembly GCF_026225935.1 of Boleophthalmus pectinirostris. Classification (NCBI taxonomy): domain Eukaryota; kingdom Metazoa; phylum Chordata; class Actinopteri; order Gobiiformes; family Gobiidae; genus Boleophthalmus; species Boleophthalmus pectinirostris. The sequence continues at coordinate 7,715,808 of NW_026571153.1, read as the reverse complement.
TACGGCGCGTACATTGGTGACTACTCGGTGGTGCCAAGTGAGGAGGAAGTGCTGGTGCCCACCTACGAGAAGTTTCGAATCGTCGATATTGTGTCAGACTCCTATGGGGAGCTAAAGTGTAAAAAGATATTTGTACTGGAGAGTGAAGGGTACAGCACTAATCTCAACTGTAATCAGGGACGGACTGGCAGTCTGTGCCAATGGCCGTTCTAACAGCAGAGGGTGCCTAACAGAATAATTTGCCCATTTGTCAAGCATAAATTGCATTGGCCTAAATGGTTGGATGCATAGACTGTATATATATCTAAATGGATGTAGCTAATATTGGAATATTGTGGCTCTCTCTCTGTAACTGCTGCTGTGAGCCTTTTCATTTTGGTCTTAAAATGTTCATCTTAACCTGCTCTACATGATCCTGGTGTTTTTTTCTCGCTATTTAGTCTGTCAAAAAGTCCTATTCATATAATATTGAGCGTGGCTTCAGATTCGCTCCTGTAACCGTGAGCATCGCAAGCTTCATCTGAGTGGAACTGAACGCTGTGGGTGACGTCACACTCGCTTAGCTGACTTCTTTATACAGTCTGTGTTTGGATGGTCATTGAGCCATTTGGGAATTGTCACAAATTGAACAAACAACTGTGAAAGTATTTTTGTGAGACTGCCTTCCTCATATTATATAGCATATGAAAAATGTGAAATTATTAATGTTTAAATTTACTGACAGATTTAATTTATAATGTTGTTACCTCATCAAAAATAAACCTGGAGTTGTGTTTTGTTTTATTCACACATGTTTGAGTAATCATTTATTATGATGTAGTCTGTCTTTACACTAAGGAACCACTCATTCATTCACACACACACACATCAGTGTACATAGTCACTGCAGGTGAGGTGGGTTGATTGTCTTGCCCAAGGACATAATGACATAATGTGTGTCAGTGGATCTGACTGCTTTACCAATGATGTTTATGTCATAAGTTTACAAATCTGTTCAAAGCAGTAGAGAGGCTGTACAGACTATAGTCAGTGTTACTTTTAAAATATGTGTATTATTTATGTGTAACAACCTGCACAACAAAATATCACAATAAAACCTGGTTTGCACGTATGACATTTCTTGACCCTGACGCTGCACACATATGAGTGAAAACCATTTCAGGAGACTCCATCAAGTTCACTGACAGAAGCAGAGCTAGCAGGCTGAAAAATCTGTTTGACTTAACTTCCTCAAACACCGTGAGTCGCTGCTTCAATGGCCAAACATCTGGTGGCTAAACTAGGACAAACCTCTCAATTCATTTCTAATTCACTGCAACAGGATTGGCACGAGTCTCCCCTTTTGTCCACCCTTTGCTTCTCTGCGCTGTATGTGCAGTAGGTCAGCTGTGTAGGCCGGTAACAGCCTTCTAAAACTTCAGCTGACCACTTTGAATGAGAGTGCATAGTTTTTGGTCTGTTTTATTATGAAATGTGCTTTTAAAATATTTGTATGAAATAAAAAGTACATTTTTTTTAACACTTGATCATGTCTCTTGTTCATTCAGTCCTTGTGACCTGCAGGTCTTAGCGTGGATCATTATTGAGGGGGGCCCTTCTGCTTGGGTTAGTGGAGAATCATTAGTTTCCAAATTTTGTATTGATCTCTCAGCCTCCACACACACATATTCAATACTTTACAAGGATGTGAGTCTGGTCACTGGTGAGTGACTCTTCCTGGGTTCAGATAGACATGATTGACAGGTGGACTACCCAGTCAGAGAGGTGCATGGGCTCTCTTTATTTATTATTTCTATTTATATTTCTATTATTATTTCTTTTGGCACAGAGACCAGCTGCTCCTTCGAATATTTTTCAGATTTAGGATGTTTAAAAATGAAATTTCATATTTAGTCCAGACTCTGAGCACAGCAGGAAGCCTATCCCTGTACAAGGAGATCTATCACCTTAGCTTTTTGTTTTTATTATCATTATTTATGCTTCTCCTTAAAAAATAAAAAAATAAAAAAATCCAGTAATTCGTTACTAAATCCCCACATCTTTTGGTGACTCTTCATGTCATAACTTGAACCAGTTTCAGTAATCTCTAAAATTCAAGATCTGTTGTGAAACATACACAAGAAAAACATCATTTCATCATCATTTTACATGTCACAGTGACGTACTGGATCCAACAGATCACAATGTAATGGCCCGCTGACAGTTCTGCTCTGCCCCTCTCTCATCAAATTGCCCAAAATGCAGTGTGAGGAGCTGAAATAGAAGGCAGCACTCGCCAAACACTTCTATGGGGTACTGATTGCTAACAAATAACATATTTAGATCACCATGTTACGTTTTGTTGTTTTAAAAATGCTATAATCACTGAAAACCACTTTTTTAACATGTTTAACTAGTTTCAGTTTTTGATGCTGTGTGTCTCTGCCACATCCTGTTCTTCGGAGGCAATCTGATTCTTGTAAGTAGATCTGCACATGAAAGAGAAAGTGAAGTTGAAGTTATAAAAATGGTTTCACAGAAGACCACACAGGACATATGCTACCAGTCATAAAACAATAAAACCAGTAAAAGCAAGTTAAAGTGAAACCGTAACACCAGAACCTGACCACATCCGGTGAGTTCAGCTGATAAATGAGACGTCCCAGCAGTCGGAGGGCGCTTCTGAGTAAGATCACAGATGTTCACCAAAACATGTCACGGTTTGCCATTAAAAACACACAGCAACAAATGAATTCATCATCAGTCATTTAAATTATGCAACTACATATTTATTTATTGTGATATTGTTAAAATGTCACTTGATGAGAATTTGAGATATGATTCTATAGGCTCTATTCACGCTTTCCGGAAGACGTTTCTGAACATGCGGATGATGACTTCCGGTGTAGTTACCGACACTGGGCATGTAATAAAATCGTGGATTCGGCAGCAGCGTCTTCACACCCTGCCAAAGCTTTCCATGGGGGATGTGACTTGACGTGAATCGCATCTTCCATGTCACTTACAGGCGTCTGGTTGTAATTGTCGATCTGACGAACATAACAGAACGCCACAATGACTTTTTTTTATTATTATTTATTAAGTTATTTACATTATAATACACAAATGATTAGGAAATTTATAAAAGGAGAAAAGAAAGAATACAATGACATATAGATTAAGAAAACTGGGTCATTTTCTCAGTTTTCACAGATTTAGTGAGAGTTACTATTGCTGACAGAGCCCAAAGGAAGTCCTCATCGACATGTTTCTAAACGTCTGTCGGCGGTGTGAAAACAAGTGCACGAGAGTGACGTGACTCTGGGAGTGCGTTCAGGGGCAGTACAGCATCACAGACACAGACAAATTACTCCGCAGGTAAATATTGAGGCGGCACCACATATTAGGACATTTATCTGCCTGTAAATTGTATTAAATGGATATAATAGAGAGAGTCTAATTAATTAATTAATCATTGCATTTATATAGCACCTTTCAAGATACCCAAAGCGCTTTATAGTTCATTATTCATTCACTCAAGTCTCAGTCTAAGCTATAACGAGCCCACATGGACTATCGGCCCATATCGGCAAGATTTAGGCCGATAGCCGTTATGTCTCCAAGTGCCCATATCATCTGATAATATCGGCCAACTGATATATCGGTCGGGCCCTACTTCATTTATGTGCTTTCACAGCTGCACTGGGGTAGAGTGACTGAAGCAAGGCTGCCAATCTGCACCTGGGCCCACAAAACCACCAATAATCACTTATACACTCCACTTAACTTGAAAGTGAAGTGTCTTGCCCATGGACACAGCTGATAGGAGTGTCTGGAGGATGAGCACTCTGACCATTAACACATCTTTTTTAGTTTGATTACAGAAATTAAGACCATTGCGTTGACTATTGTGATTTGTCTGCTTTTATCAGTTACTGCTGCACAGGTTGGTATACCTTTTGACACATATTATTTCAGACATGTCAAACTCAGGCCCGGAGTCCAAAGTTGGCCCACGATATAATTATATTTGGCCCACGAGATCATATTAAATATGTATTAGAGCTGCCCACCGGCTACAGATTATATAGACTATAGAGACATTATTTATTTAAAATTTTGGGTAACACTTTAGATTAGGGACCACATATTAACAGCTAGTTAATAGTACAATGCATAATAAGTGCTTAATTACATCTATGTTTGTATTTATAAAGTACTTTTAATGCATTTTTGTTTAAGGCCGTATTTTGCAAGTACTAACCCATTAACTATTTTCTTCCCATTAAAGTATTGGAGATTACAATCGATGTTTTTGTGCATACAATGAAATTTTATTAAGCATTAATAAGTGTTTGATTAATGCCAACTAACAGCTAAGTAACAGCTAATTAACAAACCAATTACCACTTAGTTAGTAATTAATATGTGGTCCCTAAACCAAAGTGTTACCAAATTTTGTTATTATTTTATCTTATGCTTGTTCTGGATTCAATGTTTAAACAAAACTATTATAAAAACATTTATTTTAATAAGAAAAGGTTTGACATTACATATTTCGAAAGAAGAGAAAACATGCAGATGTTGTTGAAATTTTTCAGTAAATATTTAGTTTGGTCCACGACTTAGTCCCAGTTTTACATTTTGGCCTCTGTGAATTTGAGTTTGACACCCCTGTATTATTTACTCACTCATAAGTTTAATGTGCTGTTGTAATCTCTCTAGTGGATCTAATGGATTTAGTGATTTGGAGTGAGACAGTGAGTTTGGTAAACTTATGTTCTGTTGTTTATTCTATAATTATCTGAATAACTATTATGTTAACATATTAACGCCTATTCAGTCTGTTGTTCTCTGTTCTATTGATATTACTGTAACTTGCCTTTCAAGATGAAATGTCAGTTCCTGGGCTCTGATTTTATAAAATACATTTCCCCAAAAAGTGCGACTTTTAGTCATGTGCACTTTATATATGTTTTTTTCTTCTTCATTGTGCATTTTTTGGCTGGTGCAACATACTTCAGAGCAACTTATAGTCAGAAAAATACGATATTCACTGTACTGAGTAACAGTCTATACGGCCATCGAGCGGCCCTCTGCTTCGTCTGTGTTTAGATATGTGACCCTTGATGGAAAAAGTTTGGACACCCCTGATATAATGCAAAAAATAACAAAATACGGATTATCTTCTAAACGCTGCTAATGCTGGAGTTTGGACTTGTACAAACATTATTAAAGGTTTATTTAATCAGTAGTTACAGTTTAACTTCACATTTCAGTCAGGTATGTGAACCAGATTTCCAAATCTTCTCTTACACTTTCTGTCTATGAGTTCATCTTGAGACTGTTTCCTGCACACAACAACAGAACTTCCTCTTTCTAACCACACTGATTAGATAAGATGTGGTCGCTCATTAGCACACAGTTCACAAGGAGCAGAGAGCGCAAACAAGCAGAGTGACAAAACTGAAACAAGGTGAGTGAGTCTTTTATTTTATTACTTAAGTGTTAACATTTAACTTACAAGTTTGTATTTTGTGTCTATAGATACATTTATGGAGGCTGTTATATTGACCTTTGTGCTTTGCCTCATGGCCCCTACGGCTTCGGCACAGGTGAGAATACTACTACTACTACTTCTACTTCTTCTACTTCTACAACAACTACTACTACAACTACTACTACTACTACTACTACTACAAATACTACTACTACTGCTGCTGCTGCTACTACAACAACTACTACTACAACTACTACTACTACTACTACTGCTGCTACAACTACTGTACTAACTATAAATGCATTGTCTTAGTTTTTTTTTTTTTTTTTATCCACGGGTCAGAATAAAATTTGCTTAATTGCCATAGGAAAAAAAAAATTATAAACAAAAAATATATATACACTACAAGAAGTATTACTACTACTATTACTATTACTATTACAACTACGACTGCTACTACTACAAATACTACAACTACTACAAATACAACTACAACAACTACTACAAGAAGTATTACTATTACTATTACTACTACTACAACTACTACTAGTAGTACTACTATTACTATTACAAATACTATTACTACTACTACTGCTGCTGCTGCTGCTACTACAACAACTACTACTGCTACAACTGCTGTACTAACTATAAATGTATTGTCTAAGTTTTTTTTTATTCATGGTTCAGAATCAAATTTGCTCAGTTGCCATAGAAAGAAAAATATTATAAACAAAAAATATATATATACACTACCGTGGTGTTCAAAAGTTTAGAGCACCACACTTTTTCCCGTTTTTATCTGTTTCAACTGTTAACCAAAAAGTATTTTAAACTTTTGATTCATGAAAGTGTTCACCTTTGGCAGATATAACAGCTGAACACACTCGTGGCTCGTTCTTTTTACAATAGAAATCAAATATTCTTCAGAAAGTTCTTCCCAAGTTTGTTGCAGAAGTTTCCATAAATGTGTGGCACTTGTAGGTTGCTTCACTCTTCTGTCCAGTTCATCCCAAACCAGCTCGATGGGGTTTAAGTCTGGAGACTGTGCTGGACACTCCATGTTTTCAAGCTTTACCATCTTGTTCTTTTTTCCTGAGGTAGTTTTGGCAGAGCTTGGACTTGTGTTTTGTATCTTTTACCTTTTTATTTTTTTTAACCTCTGTCTGTTCAGTTCTTACTTTTGTACCATTTCAATTGCAATAAATAACGGGAAAAATGAGGGTGTTTTAAAACTTTTGACCAGTAGTGTATATGAAAATTGTGCTCACAAAAGTAAACTGTCTGAAACCTTAATTGGTGACACAAAAAGGGGGGGATTTCAGTATTTAAAGGTACACTGTGCAACTTTTCTAGTGGGGGATCTGTCACTTGTTTGTCTCATGAAAATGTCATTGGTTTGTCTGGAATGTTACAAGAATAACAGGACATGAAAGTAGGTGTGTCCATAGTGTGTCTCGTAGAGCACCTGTTCTGCTATGTTTAACTCTTTACGACCCAGTGAAGCTCTCTGCCTCTTTATCTTCATCTGACGTACTCAGAGATCTACTTAGAAATATTAACACTATATTTTGACCTTTTTCAGAACCAAACAATCGAGTTAAGCATGATGAACCAAAGCATTGACGACATGTTCACCGGCTGCAGCGAGAAGATGGCTACCAAAGTCCGAGAAGTCTACTTCCCTAGAGAGATCCAGAACTCTCCATTTCAAAACGCCTGGAATCTGGCCGAACCGTGCGCTAAAACCAACCTAGACAAGCTCCCAGCTGAACACAAGGCGCTAACAAAAGATAATCTGCAAGCGATATGTGCCTACACCAACGCTTCAACAAAACTGTACTCACAACTCAATAATGAAGTTAGAAACAGAGCCACGATGTACAACACTTCCGGATTCCAGTACCACGCTTTGTACTTCTGGCTAACTTCTGCTTTACAGATTCTTCAGAGATCTTGTGAAACAGCATACAGAAGAACCCATAGTGTTTTCGATGGAAAAATCAACACCACAATGCGTTTTGGTCAATTTGCTTCATCTTCGCGCAACCCAAACGTGGTAGAATATGGCGAAGAGAGCTGTTTTCATATTAAAACCTGCTTTGGCGCGTACATCGGTGACTACTCGGTGGTGCCAAGTGAGGAAGAAGTGCTGGTGCCCACCTACGAGAAGTTTCGAATCGTCGATATTGTGTCAGGCTCCTATGGGAAGCTAAAGTGTAAGAAGATATTTGTACTGGAGAGTGAAGGGTACAGCACTAATCTCAACTGTAAGGCAGCCAATCACAACCAGAGAATCCAAGCTAGTTTTGCCCTGATTGTTGTTTTGCAGGTTTTGGTTGGATGGTCATTGGGGAATTTGGGAATTGTCACAAATTGAACAAACAATTGTGAAAGTATTTTTGTGAAACTGCCTGCTTCAAATTATATAGCGTGCATTAAAGACTACGTTCAGACTGCAGCCTGAAGTGACCCAAATCTGATCTTTTAATGACACAGATCCAAATTTTTCAAATGCGACCCAGGCCACTTGGATATGTGCTCCTAAAACCGATACATATCTGATATTTTGACATGTGAACGGCCAGGTCGCATTCATCCCACCTACACGTCTGGCTCCGAGTCTAGCCAATGGAGGGAAAGTGAGGTTAACGAGTTCATTAATATTTGGGGGGATCGCTGTATTTGGAGGGATCTTAACAGAATTGCGCCGTTTTAGAAATGACTGCCAAAGGAATGTCTGAGTGCGGCTACAGGTGGTCCTGACTCCAACGAAAAATAAAGAGCCTACGAGCCAAATACAAGGAGGCTAAAGACTCAAACAAACAAAGTAGCCGTGGACATGTAACCTGCTTTGCTTTGCTTGAGCACAGTGTGGCATTAAACACATATATCTTCTACTTATTCATTTGCAAGTGTTTTTATTTCTCAAAACATTCACAAAGAGATGCATTCTTACAGTGAGCGGGCCCACTTCTCCACAGATCTGACCTGTAACTTGGCCTTGTGATGTTGCTTCTTGTCTCCATGGAGATAAATGCAATACTGTAGAACATTACAGGAAAAACAATAACATTTACATGGAGCCAAACAGCTGGCAGACCCTCTACCAAAAATGTTACATAGTGCACCTTTAAGTCTAACCTGTGTACTAAAGCCTTTGGACCAAAATGTTTATCTCATTTCTTGCATTTATGAGTTCACGTTGGTCTTACGTGCAACTTGCCAATAAACATGACCCTTATCTGACATCAACTGAAACAACAGCAATAACCATCAAATTTGACTGGAGCATATTGAACAGACAGCACCAACAACAAAACCAAAACTACCAAACAGTAAATGAGAAATAAGATTATCAGATAGACGGCTTCTATGTGTTATGACTGGTTTATCTGCCTGTTGTGTTGCACTATAAAGTTCACAGACTTGAGTTTATTTGGCTTTTACCAAATAAAATGACCACAAATGGCAATGTTTTGTTGTTGTTTGTTTACTTTGTTTTGTCTTTATAAAAAGTACATTGCTTAAAGTTTCTGGTGGAGGTTCTACCACGTGCTTGTTTCGATGGAGAAGTTATTGATTTGGCTGGAATGTCCCACAGTATGACATTAAACATGGCAGTCTCCATGGTGACAAGCAGGTGACGCTACCTGGCAGAGTTACGGGTCAAATCTGTGCAGAAACAAGCCCATTAACAGCAAGAATTTATGTTTTTCAGGGTATTCATGAGTACTAAAACATCTGCAATTAAGTGCTAGATTAAAAAGTTTAATGGCGTACTACAGAACTATTCAGGCAATGCAATAATATCTCCATGGAAACAAAAAAGGTGAAACATTAGCTTTAGAAAACAGACAAAAATAGACATTGGTTATAAGGGCTACACAATGATTTACATAATTTAGTGAAACAGCAAGTAGACTTTTTCATATACATGGCAGAAAATGAACAAACATGAACCCGGATCACGGAATAGGATGGAAAATAATCTAAACTTCAGATCTGAACTTCTCTGACCAGGAAAAGTGAAATTAAAGTCAAGGGTTTGGGGGGAAATGTGTTTGAATATAACTTGCTTTTATTTCCTTGTATGTTGATGATTCACTTGGATGTAAACTAAAAAACCCCGCATTGTGCACTGTCCTTGTTTAAGAATTCAAAGCGTAGTCATGCCGATGACATTTGCAGTGCGACAGAAGTGAAATATTAAGTTAAGATAAGTTAATTATATGTGAATAGTAAAACAGTTACGATGACACCAGGAAGCATTGTTCAAGTATTTAAGGATGTGAACACTAGTACTAGTTCTAGGACAGTACAAAGTCACTATCAAACAAAGGTAAGAATATTTCAGACATTTATGTGTGTGTATTTTGATCATATTGATGGCGTATAATATTTTAAATGTTTCAAAGCAGAAATGAAGACTCTTCTGCTTCCATTCCTTCTGGGCACCATGATGTCCATTGGCTCTGCGCAGGTAATAACATTTTGCTTTCCAAATTCCTTGTTCGTGCACTTTTTGTAAAACTGTGCCTTACTCAAAACCTTAGGAGCCTTCACCATCACCACGTACATTTAACTTGAGTATGATGAACCAATGTATTGACGACATGTTCGACAACTGCAAGGAAAAAATGGAGGAACAAGTCCAAAAGGTTTACTTCCCAAGAGAGATCAAGAATGAGGAATTTAAAGCGGCTTGGGAAAAATCAGAAACTTGTTCCATAAGGAAACTACAAAACCTGCAGAGAATGTACAGTCAACTAACAATTAATCACACTAGAGCCCTTTGTGTCTACACAGAAGAAGAACCAAACATTTATCGACCTCTAAATGCAGCCCTGAGAAATGGTGCAGCCAATTACAGCACTAGCAATTTCCAGTATCATGCTTTATACTTTTGGATCACTACTGCTCTACAGATCTTGAAACCCGATCAAAGTATTGTACAAACTTACAGAAAAACAGGTGATGTTTATAATGGGCAAGTCAATCAAACAATTCGCTTTGGTCACTTTGCTTCTAGTTCTTTGAATTCCAGTCTGGATGATTTTGGTTCAGAGACTTGTTTTCACATCAAGACCAGATTAGGAGCGAACATTGATAAGTACTCAGAATTTGCTGAAGAAGAAGTGCTTATTCCACCCTATGAGAAGTTCAAAATAACCAAGATTGTACCAAACTCTTATGAAAAGTTGGAATGTACAAAAATCTTTGTGTTAGAGAGTGAAGGACAGAGCAGCAAACTCAACTGTAAAGCAGCCAATCACAACCAGAAAATGAGAGCTAACCGAGCTTTGACAATAGGTTTTCAGATTTTGATTGGATTGACATGGAGCCGGTATCCAGTTACCTCAATATGAACCATTTAGTAATTACATGTAATCAGCTTTTCATTAGTTTGTAATCATTTTCATCTTATTTAATACTTACTTTTATGTGCCTGATCTGCAAAAGTCACTCAAGAATCACAGTGTATATGTTGATCGATTACTTAATTTACTTGGTTATATTGATTTATAAATCGTACTGCTATTAGATAATACTTTCAGAGAATTTGATATTTTAATCACCTTGAACTTCTGAGGGCCATAAATCATGCAATCATTGACTCTTTTTAAGAACTACTTGTACAAGATGTTTTAATAAAAAAGTATCTCTGGAGTCTCTTTGTTTTTATTATTAACTATGTTATCATTTATTTTTATTTATGTTTATGAAGGGCATCACAATAGCATTAGACAAACCAGATGCATTGCTTTGAGTGTTTTAGCACAAGTTTTCAACACCTGTCCATATAAAAATATAAATTACGTGTGTAAAAACAGAGAATACAAGACAGATAAGTTACATAGAGATAAAATATATACAGTACATTTTCAATGGATGCATTTTTGATTGGAAACAAACATTTACTTTTAAATTTATTGTTATTGGTTTCCAATTTTAAATTAGCTGGTACACAGTTTGTCCAGTCTGGCCCCTTTAAAAGAGAAAGACTGTACATAGAAACAACGCAATTACCATTAGTAGCTCCTCTTGTGTTCACTCTGTGTGTACGTGTTATGGTCTTGGCAAATTCTAAATACAGTGGTGTATCACAGTTAAGTCACTTAAAAAGGAATTTAAGATTATTAAAATTGTTAAAAGTTAAAAAATTAATTTTTCTTTAAAATTTCACAGTGGTGCCAGTGTTTGGGCTTTTTGTCAAGGACTTTAAGGGTCAGTTTGTGTAATGAACAAAGCAGTTTCAATGTGGTTGAGGAGGCTTGGTGTCATGGTGTTAATTTTCATGGAATTATTTTACTATTCTTAACAGAAAATGAGAAATAAGATTATCAGACAGACAGACAGACAGATTAAATGCTAGATTTAAAAGTTTAATGGCATACTAAAGAACAATCCAGGCAACGCAATAATATCTCCATTGAAACAAAAAAGGTGGCATACCCTCCACTGAAAAAGTTACATAGTGCACCTTTAAATGAACTGGTATTAAATAATATGCAGTCTGATAAGATTGATCAGATATAATGTACTGATATATAAACTGCCCCAATCTTTTCCTAGTGTATTAAACATGATTTTTAAAAAGACAAGTGAGCACAAATGGAAATTAAACATCACTGTATCACTGTGCAATGATACATTATTATACACTACCAGTCAAAAGTCTGGACACGCTTTTTCATGTATTTTTCCTCCTCTTTATTTCCATTATTACTAATACACACACACACACACACACACACATATATATATGTATATAAAAGTATCGATAAAAAAAAAAAATCACCCTTTGCTTTTAACCCTGGTTTGAACTTATGGCATTTCTGGACCCAGATGCAGTATGAGTGAAAACCATTTCAGGAGACTCCATCAAGTTCACTGACAGAAGCAGCAGAGCTACCAGGCTGAAGAGTATGTTTGACATAACTTCCTCAAACAGCGTGAGTCGCTGCTTCAGTGGCCAAACATCTGGTGGCTAAACTAGGACAAACCTGTCAATTCATTTCTAATTCACTGCTACAGGATTGGCACGAGTCTCCCCTTTTGTCCACCCTTTGCTTCTCTGCACTGTATGTGCAGTAGGTCCTTCGAAGGAGCATTTCCATTGATCCACTGCACAGTGACTCTGAAGCAGTGGTGTTTGTGTGCAGCTGTGTAGGCTGTGTACAGCCTTCTAAAACTTCAGCTGACCACTTTGAATGAGAGACTGGAGGTTTTTTGTTTTTTTAATCTATTTTTAGCTATTATTCAAGTATGAATGAATTATGAAATGTCCTTTTAAAAATACTTGTATGTAATAAAAGTACACTTCCCTAGTTCATGTCTCTTGTTCATTCAGTTCTTGTGACCTGCAGGTCTTAGCATGGGCTCAATTTTGGACCCTTATTGAGGGTGGCTATTCTACTTGGGTTAGTGGAGAATCATTAGTTTCCAAATTTTGTAACAATCTCCACTCCACCTGATATTCAGGCACGGCACACCTTTTGTTTAGAGCTTAACGCCCACACTTGCGCTAGTGCAAAGATTGAGGGCAAGATAGGGCCCAAGGTCTGTTTTTTTTGCACATACACAACAGGAAATGCAAGATATTTTGCATTTATGTTACAGTGACGCACTGGATCCAACAGACCATCACGTAATGGTCCACTGACAATGGCATCTGCACACCACCAGTACCACAAATGGAACTCATTTAATGGCTTACATTACTTACAGTTAACTACAGTCCTCACAGTCTGGTGAGGACTGTGGTCCCACCCAGGGTTTGGGGGAAAATTTATTTGAATTTAACCGATTGTATTTATTTCCTTGTATGTTGATGATTCATTTGGATGTAAAATAAAAACCCTGAATTGTGTATTGTCCTTGTTTAAGAGTTCAAAGTGTAGTCATGGGAATTGGATTTGCAGTGCAACAGAAGTGAAATATTCACAAAGGATTTGCACCTCAAAGTCGGCTCTGGCTCCAGAAGGTTCACCAAAATCATTGACCCTCATAAGTTAATTATATGTAAATAGTAATACAATTACGATGACACCAGGAAGCATTTTTCAACCATCCTTTGATATGGGATGGTAGGTTTTCAGATTTAGATTGGATTGACATGGAGCCATAGACTGTATAAAAGAAGTAAACTAAGCGAGTGTGACGTCGCCCACAGTGTTCAGCTCCACTCAAATGAAGCTCACGATTACAGGTTAATACAAACATTTTAAGACCAAAATGAAGAGGCTCATTGCAGCAGCCACAGAGAGAGGGGCCACAAGATCCTAATGTAAGTCAACTGGAGCCAGAGTTCGAAGAGGCCGGAAGAACCCAAAACATGCTACATAGGTCTCCAGGAAGAACAGTTGATAGTTAAGGTCAGTTAAACACAATCAATCAATGAACCTGCCCAGGGACGACAGGTGGAAAGGAGCACTGGTGCTACAACCTTGTACAATGCATCTCTCCTGTTAAGGTTAATGTAAAAATTGTGCACTGTCCCTGTCTCAAATAAATAAAATAATAATAATAATGAAAGAGCCTCTTGGCACACTTTCTATTTGGCACACGGCGGCTAGCGCATTAGCTATGTCCACTCATATGTACGGTCTATGTATGGAGCAGGTATCCAGTTACCTCAATATGAACAATTTAGTAATTACATCATTACATAATCCATTCTGTTTAGTCCCAATCACAAACCTACCCATCTTATTTCTGTTTGATTTTGTTTGCAAATGAAGAAAATGAAAATAGGAAATGACTATTGAAAGGTCCTATATTACGCAAAACTGACTCTTGTGAATTTTAAAATATATTAGAATGTTGTTACCTCCTCAAAAACAAATCTGGAGTTGTGTTTTGTTTCATTCACACAAGTTTGAGTAATCCTTTATTATTAATCTGTCTACATCTCCAAAGCTCATAATGCTCTGTTCCACCATGTGATGTTAACCGTTACCTTTTACCTCTTGTTTAGTACAGAGGGCAAATTCTAGGTCTAATTTTATCCAAATGATTCTCTTGAAGGTGTACAAAGTTTAAAAAACACAGTGGAGCACTTCCTGCATTACAACAGAACATCACAATTTGGAACCTTGTGTTTTCTGTTTGAAAGAAGAACTCAGCCTAAATAAGCACAATGTATGTGTTAAACAAGAATCATGTGAAAGAAACAAAAAACAACTTCAGCTATGTTTTTGATGAAGAAACATTATAACTTAGATTAAAATATAGAGTAATATGGGACCTTTAAGTTTTCCCAGAGTACCCAAAGTAAAAATGGTATTTCTAATTATTTATTTTTCTTTTCTGAACAAACATTAATATTGTAACGTAACATCATTACAACTTAAAACATTTAAGTTGTAATGTATTTTTGAACCACTATCAGAGACAGTCAGTAAATGATTACTGAAATAGTCATGCATGGTGCTTTCACTGAACAGCAAAGAGAAGACCCCATCATAAGCAACTAACATCTTTACTTTGTTAGAAAATATATATTTTTAAATTTTTTTTTTCAAAATTGTGCAGTAACAAAGCAAAATGAAAAGCATTATGGATTTCACAAATTTTCTATAGAAAAACTGGGTGCTTGTCTCCATGAAAATTGCAAAGTTTAATAATATACTGTGGGACATTCCATTGAGACAAGTGGATAACTCTACCAGACAAAATGACCAGTCAGATCTATGCAGACATAAACCCACTAACAGCTATATTTGTACTGGACTGATTATTCATAACACAACTGTGACTTGAGAAACCCGTCTGTGTTGATGTAGGCAAATAGTGGCTGTATTTTTGCCTGTTTTATGGGTCACTTTCAGGTAAGGTTAAATGAAATAAACCTTAGCGGTGAAAAAATCAACAGATAAACAACTTCCATTTAAAAAAAAAAAAAAAAAAAAAAAAAAAAAAAAAAGTATTACATTTTTTACATTATTTAAGTGTAACTGCCTTTTTGACTACTTTCACTTCTATCTGCAGAATGGGTTTACCTGAATGAGGAAGTGATACAGACACAGTGACTGCACTGCCTTCAGCAAGCTGAGGATCACCAGCAATTACTAGTCTTAGCATTAAACTCATATTGTCTTCAGTTTGAAAAGGTAAGACTTATTTTTCATCTTTACCTAAAAGTAAATGTTTAATTCAAAATATAATTTTAAATCTGTGAAAGGAGGCCTGTCACAGTAATTACTCTATCGACTACAATAAATGATAGACACAAGAATCATTTTTCTTTGAATACTAGTGACGAACTGTGTTATTTTTCTGTACTATGATTTAGGCTGTAGAGAGCTGAATAAATCTTTGGCTCAAGAAGCATTTCATATACAGTGCGGTGAAAAATATTTGCCAATTTCTTACTTTTTTGGCACCTTTGTCACTCTTCAAAATCAAGCAAACTTATATATTAGACAAAGATAGCTCACAAATCAGCACAAAATGCAGTTTTAAGTTCCAATTTTATTTATTTAAGGAAAAAAAGCCATCTGAACCTACATGGCCCATGTGAAAAAGTAACTGCCCCACAAACCTAATAACTGGTTGAACCACCCAGTGCAGCAACTGCAGTCAAGTGTTTGCGATAACTGGCAGTGAGTCTTTCACATCACTGTGGAGGAATTTTGGCCCACTCTTCTTGGCAGAATTGTTTTAAATTGGCCACATTGCAGGGTTTCCAAGCATGAACTGCCTTTTTAAAAGGTCATGCCACAGCATCTCAATTGGGTTCAGGTCTGGACTTTAACTAGGCCATTCCAAACCCCTCATTTAGTTTTTTTTTTTTTTAAGCCATTCAGAACTGAACTTGCTGGTGTTCTTTGAATCATTGTCCTGCTGTAAAGCCTAAGTGCGCTTCAGCTTGAGGTCACAAACTGATGGCTGGACATTCTCCTCCAGGATTTGTTGGTAGAGCAGAGTTCATGGTTACTTCAATCACAGCAAGTCATCCATGTCCTGAAGGAGCAAAACAGCCCCAAAACATGACACTTATCACCACATTTTACTGTAGGTATGATGTTCTTTTTATCAAATACTGTGTTCATTTACGGCAGATTTAACGGGATGCACTCCTTCCAAAAAGTTAAACTTTTGTTTCATCAGTCCACTGAATATTTTCCCAAATGCTCTGGGGACCATCAAGATGTTTTTGGGCAAAAGTGAAATGAGCCTTTATGTTCTTTTTTGTCAGCAGCTGCTTTCGCCTTGGAACTGCCATGCTGCTATTTTTGCTGAGTCTTTTTCTTATGGTTGAGTCATGAACAACACTGACCTTTACTGAGGCAAGTGAGGCCTGCAGTTGTTTAGATGTTCTGGGTTCCTTTGTGACCTCTTGGATCAGTTGTCACTCTTGGGGTAATTTTTGTAGACCAGCCACTCCTGGGAAGGTTCGCCACTGTACCATGCTTTCTCCATTTGTGGGTAATGGCTCTCACCGTGGTTCACTGGAGTCTCAAAGATTTAGAAATGGTTTTATAACCTTTTCCAGACTGAGACATGTCAGTTATTTTTCTTCTTAGCTGCTCCTGAATTTCTTTGGATCGCAGCATGATGTCTTCGTTCAATATGGCCTACTTCACCTTGTCAGACAGGTTCTTTTTAAGTGATCCCTTGATTTGAAAGATCTGGCCACAATCGGGCCTGGGTATGGCTAAGAAACTGAAGCTTTCCACAACAATATGATTAATGACAGTTCCCTCATCATTTAACAAGGGGTGGAATTACTTTTTCACACAGGATCATGTAGGTTTGGATAGTATTTTTCTCTTACAAATAAAATCATCACAGAAAAACTGCATTTTATGTTTACTTGGGTTATCTTTGTTTAACATTTAAATTTGTTTGATGATCTGAAACAGTGTGAAGAATTATTTATTGTATCTCATGTTCATTAACAATAACGTACATTTAGTTTTAGCATGGGGGTGTCAGCCATGACGGTTATGGTGTCAGTGGCATAAGGGCTTTCAAGATTAGTGTTTATTGTCTATATTTTGTATATATTTTTAAGTATTTTTTTTTCACAATGAATACATCTCTATTCAAATAAATGCAATGTTTTAAGCTCTACTGTGGAACATTCCAAGGAAAGCAACAAACTTGTGGTGGACCCTCTACCAGAAAAGTCTCTGTATCTCCAGTTTCTCAGTTGCATCTCTCAAAAGCAAAATTTCACTCATATCTCATCTTGTTCAAGTGTTTGGAGAACGGAAGATCATGCTGAACTTTGTGCTTTGCCTGACGCTCTCCATTGCCTATGCAAAGGTGTGTATTTTTAAATCAGTAATATTTTTCTGAATAAAACATGATAATTACTCATTGATGAGCCATGTCAATTGAATCTTTCTAGGAGCCTCCACAATTAGGCACAATTGAACTGAGCATGATGAACCAAAGCATTGATGACATGTTCTCCAACTGCATTGACAAAATGGCTACACAAGTGCAAGAGGTTTACTTCCCAAGAGAGATCCAGATATCTCCATTTCGAGATGCATGGAAGAAGGCGACATCATGTGCACTTAAAAAACTAGAAACACTGCAGACAAAATCCAAAGAACTGACTATCAATCACACAAAGGCTCTATGCATTTACACACTTGAAAGTCCAAAGGTTTACGAACAACTAAACACAGCACTGAGAACTGGTGCACCCAATTACAACACTACTGCCTTCCAATATCATGCTTTATACTTTTGGATTACGTCTGCCTTACAGATCATGAATTCCTGCCAAACTACTTACAGAAGAACCAAAAATGTGTATAATGGAATTGTCAACACAACAATGCGCTTTGGCAACTTGGCTTCCTCTTCTTTGCGCCCTAATATGAATGACATTATTTTTGGTTCAGTGACTTGTTTTCATATCAAGACCTGCTTAGGAGCGTACATTGGTAATTTCTCTACGTATCCAAGTGAGGAAGAAGTGCTTATTCCTCCCTATGAAACGTTCAAAATAATTAAAATTGTGGCAACATCCTATGGAGCGCTGAAATGTAATAAGATCTTTGTGCTGGAGAGTGTAGGGCACAAGAGTAATCTCAACTGTAAGGCAGTCAGTCACAACCAGGGAACTAGGGCCAACATTCCCTTAATACTTGGTTTTCAGCTTTTGATTGGTTTGATATGGAATCATTTTCATCTTATTTAATACTTACGTTTATGTGTCTGATTAACAAAAATCACTCAGGAATCTCAGTGTACATATTACTTGATTTACTTGGTTATACTGATTTATAAATTGTACTACTATTAGATAATACTTTGAGAGAATCTGACATTCTATCTACCTTGCACTTCTCAGGAGCTTGAATCATGCAAATACTGATTTTGTTTAAAAACAACCTGTACAAGATGTGTTAATAAAAAGTATTTCTGGAGTTTATTTGTTTTTATTATTAATTATGACAGTTTTATGTCAGTATTTATTATCATTTAATTTTTATTTTTGTAAAAATGCCAAAAATTGTACACTGAATTTATCTGCACTTAATTCTGTCATATACATTCAGAATTACAGTAAGGAAGAATACCAGCAAGGAAAGCACAGAGAGTTGTTAAGTTACCATTGAACTATACCAACTGAAATTCACGTCAGTGTACAAGAAACTTCAACAAATTTACTTTTTATATAAACTATATACTTTATTGTATATCAACACTGCTGAAACGTAATTTTAAATCACAAAAAACTATTTCAGCCTACCAAAACCATTCACAATATCAACATATATTTTTCCAGTTTTCAGAAAGACAATATTTTACCATACTACGGCAAATGAAATCCATATTGCATTTCACAAAAAGGCAGGAGGTGAGCGTCTGTTGTGTTTGGTATAGTCACATATAAAATTACAAAAGAGAAACCTGAGAGAGAGCTAAACCGATTTTTCTTTTCATGGTCAATGCCGAGAGGATCCAGAGAAACCGATGTCCAATATGTAAGGCCAGTTAAGTCAGTTTTACTCAAATTATCAAATCTGATCGGACCAACAGTTTCCGAGATATTACAATTTAATTTTTTCACTTTTTTGTGTGGTCGCCGAATTTCAAATTGCATTTACTCAGCAACTACTGACTGATCCGATATCAAAAACCAAGCTATCTCTGGAAAGGGGAAATTATGGCAAGTCTTAAGATGTCAACTTCTAGGTAAATAAGTGTGAAAATAAAAAAGACAACCCCTCCAGATTTTTTATATGTTGTAGTAGACATATTGGGGTCCATTTTTTTCTATTGTTGTCATTGAGGTCGGGCGTGTCCCTTATTGTCAATTTCAAGATTAAGTTATAAGTCAAAAGGTAATTCATCTCTAAAGTACTCAAATGCAAAGATAACTGATTTGGATTTGGATTCCTTATGATTTACCCTTCCAGAGATACCTTGGTTTTTGATATTCGGACCAGTAGCTGCGGAGTAAATGCAGCAATGGAGTAATTTGAAAAAATGTTTAAAAATTTGATTGCGATATCTCAGAAACCGTTACTCCATACACCAATTCTCTTTGCAACTGGACAATGTGAGCGTTCAAACTGTAATTTTTTTGGGTGAGTTGCTTTAGTACAAACTGGATAAGGAATCAGTGTAGTTACATTTTTGCAATACCTTCTTGAGCTTAAGTATTCTAAAAAAAGGTTTGCGTTTATTCTTTATATGTATTGGAGGCAGCTGGTTGGGCCAAAAGAAAAAAATATCGGCTTCTGCTCGAGATTAAAGTAGTTAAAGTAGTTAGTGCAAATATTGGCGTGGTCTATCGCTGTGTAAAGCCATCTTACTTAACTTGCATAACTGTTTTTTAGCCATATTTCTTCAGAACTTTATGATTTTTTATCACTGGAATTTGGAAACACGCTCAAATTCACATTGGTAAGCGCCGCGCAAACTGTCAGCACATCATCCAACAAGTTCCCGTAGGTTTCTGGGACAACCTTTTCCAGCAATTTGAAGTCCTTCCACCACCCGATCACGTTCTTCGCGTGAGTCCAAACCATTTTTTCGAGGTCACTTTTGGGCACCAATTTTCCGTCGACGTACTCTGGTGTATGCAGGGTGGCGCCGAGAGAAGCTAGATCGTCTTTTACGTTAATCTTCTTGCGTGATAAAATCTCGTCTTGCCGCTCCAACAAATGTAAGAATCCACATTCCTTTGCGATTTGACTTTTGGACATGTCTTCGCTATACCCCGAAGACAAAAACGAAACTGTTCCTGCTGGAGTGACGCTCGAGAAATATCTAACTGTAGTGTTTTCTGGCGCTTTGTCAGTAGTTTTAGTGACAATGAACTCTGGGAAGTCAATGATACCTCTACATTTGCTAAATTTACGTTCAAACATAGCTGGCCTTTGCTTCGCGACTGTTTCAACATTCGGCCAAGCTATAAGAGGCTTCAACATGAAAGCAACAGCGGGTATCCACGTTTGACAAATGGTCGTGACAGAACTTTCTCGTATTCTGAATCTATACCCCAAGTCCCTATCGCAAAGTCCTAGCTTCAGCTTCATCAGTACGATTAAAAGATGATCTTGCGTGTTTAGCTCAAGGTTTAGTCTTTGGGTTCTGGCCGTGATTTGCGTTACCAGCCAGTCGAAAACGAGCGAGTGGAGCCCGCTGAGGAACATGAGCTGTGCGTCGTCCCCTTTCAGAGAGGAGTAGGAGAATCGGGGCAGGGCGCGGTACAAATCCTCCTTCAGTCTGTCATTCTCGGCCAACAGAGAGTCCACCTTGGCTTGCAGGTCCGTGTACCCCACCTGCAGCTGGATGTGGCGCACTCAGATCGTCAAGTTCGGGCCATTCGATCTCGACGTTCTCCCCGGCTAAGATGCAAAAGGGATGCAAACAGTAAGTAAAGCAATCAATCAATCAACAACTTTATTAATCCCAAAGGGCAATTCTGTTCGCACATCTCAAGAAAAGGAAAGACAGACACCATACATTCAAACCACAGTGCATCAGGGACACAATAGCAAATTTACTTTCTATTTAAAAGCCTCATGGCAGAAGGAATAAAAGATTTGGCATGGTGGTTGGTCTTTTGCTGTGGGGTGACATAGCGCCTCCCAGAGGGCATGTTCATGAACTGTGAGTGCAGAACATGGTTAGGCTGGTTCAGTATGGCCTTAGTCTTTTGGAGCACCCGATGTCTCCACGCAGAGGCCAAATCCTCCATCTGAACACCACTGATTTTGCTGCACACTTTTACTATCTGGTTCAGACTGTTCTGGTCCTTCACAGATAATCCATAAAACCAAGAAATAAAAGAAAAAGTCAGCAAACTTTCGATAAAAGAATGATAAAAATTATTTAAAATGTTAGACGATACATTAAAAGAGCTGAGCTTCCGCATCAAGTGAACCTGCTGGACACTTTTAAAAGGTGCATTCTGTAACTTTTCAGGTGGACGGTCCGTGAAATATTTTTCTCCATGGAGTTGTTACTGCTTTATCTGGAATGTTTCACAGTATGGCTTTAAACCTTTCTATCTTCATGGAGACCAAATCAGACCAAGTTACAGGTCAGATCTGTGGAGAGGCAACCACACTCACAGTCAGAATGTCTGTTTTTTTGTTTTTGGTTTATTTATTTTTTGATATTTTTAGCTGTAAAACCACCTGTAATGGAAAAAATGTGTGGAACATTCCAGGCAGAGCAATGACATATCTATGGAAAACAGGAGGTGAAGGACCCCCACCCAAAAAGTTACACAATGCACCTTTAAGAGACAACACAGCTCAATTTTACATAATTCAAATTTGATGAAATTACATAACAGTTTTTTTTATTTTATTTTTTTATACTTACTTGATGATTTTCATGGTCTTGCTTTTCTCTGATTTTACTGGTTTTATTGTCTTAGGACTGGTATGACCAAATTATAGCAATTTACCTTTTTGTTGCCTTCATTTTATGATCTCTGTGCAGCACTCTGGAAACTGCTTTGTTTGTAAAATGTGCTATAATACATACAGTATACAGTGGGTTTGGAGTTTGGAGATAAATACAAGTTTCTATAAGTATTATTTACTCTATAAAACATTTTTTATTGTTAAATCCACACTGAATGCCAAAGGAGGTTTAGTAACTCAAATTTTTAATATATTTTAATATAAATTTACTGACCAAGATGTCAAAGTGTTTATTCTAGCCTGGCCAGCCAAGACTACAATGTTTTTCTGTTTAGTTGTAATACTATAGCATGCAACCTGATCAAATTATCACAAGTTTTTCCACACACAGGGGAAAAACGATCTCACAAGATTTTATCCACTTATCCATTTGGCACAGGAATAACAGGCCTCGCTCAAGATCTGGAAAGTTGCGTATTTTTGAAAAGCTGTAGCTAAAAGATCCGTCCACACAGACGCACGTAGCTCAGACATTCAGACCAAGAACACTTTAAACTCTGTCCCAGTTCTTATTTCGTAGAGATAAGACCAATATTGATGCCGATAACCACTGCTGAAATTGGTGAAAAAAGATCGCAAAATAATATGATAAAACCATAAACTATATAAAGGAGTTTTAAATGTTCTGCCGATTTAACAATCAGAAAAAACACGTTTGGAGTTTGTAAAAAAAAATTAAATAAACAAACATGGCATCTGCAAACGGCTTTAAGTAGTAGTTTGATTAGTTCACTTTATTCAAGTGTCTTCATACCTGAGAATGCAATGTTGCAGCTTTTCTTTCGAGTTTTGTCTGTTTTCTCTTCTTACAAGCTCTGTGGAAAAAGTATAATAGTAAGTAAGTGAACAAAAAAACATGTCAATGAATCTGTAACTTACTTGTTGTTTTTGTCATTTTTTAAGACAGAAGGCGCAAAATCTGGATTGTTGTAGTCCAAGGACATCTTCCCTGCAAAATACAAATACGGTGTATTTATTTTACCCCTCATTTAATCAACTGTATCCATAATATCTAACAGCGTTAATTTGCAGTGTCTGACAAATGCCGGCAAACAAACATACACAGGGCTGCTTAGTCCGACCTGCACAAGCCCCAACAACAGTGCTCTGTGGTTCCGTTACAGGACATTGTTTCGTGGGCAGTCAATACACAATAGTCAGACCTTCATGGGTCTTGTTGGTCGTTGTTCCACTTTGCAATGCAATCTTCTTTGGAGTCTGTGGGTAAAGAAGAACTGCTGCCTCCCTCTGATAGTTTTGGAAAGCAGATAAAGTCCGATGGAGACGTGTAATCAAGAACTTCATTTCATCAAAACTACGGATGATAATTGTTTGTACCCAGTGGTGGAAAGGGCACTGCAAATTTGTACTCAAGTAGAAGTACAGTTACATGGCTAAAAAAATATACTCAATTACAGGTACTGCTTCTAAAATTGTACTGAAGTAAAAGTTAAACATACATATTATAAATATTATCCAGAGTACTTTTCTCCAGATTTTTAGCAACTTTTTAGATCAAGATTTATTCCATAAACAGTTTGAAGCAAATAAGTCGTTTCAAACTACAACCTGCTCTGGCCTGGAGCTCTGAGCAGGAAATGCAGTGCTCTGGTGTGTGTTTGTCACATGGATTATACTTCCATGATCTGTGTAGAAAGGAGCAGATCAAGAGGTGAGACAACTGGGATTTGTGCTGTAATCAGAAGTCATATGATTTAAACAAAATATATAACAAATTACTATAGACTCTTTGAAAAATTGTAAACAAAAAGATTCTAAACTCCAGAATGGAGGCAGCTGGAGGCAAACATGAAGTGAAACATAATGTGATTTTAATGAAAAAAATGGGATTTCAGAATATCACAAAATATTAAAAATCGAGGACAATTTGGAAAATGAAAACCACTTTGATACATGTAAATGATATCAGAGCCAGTTTAAAAATGCTTACAATTGTGTTTTTTTTAATTGACAAGAGTTTATGATAGACACCAAGCATTTTTCAAAGGCAAAATCCACATTTTGAGGTTTTACTGAACAAATCCTTGTTAAGCCCACTTCATCTACAGATATATTACACATTTCAACATAAATTATACTTTTTGTGAAGCCCAAATACTATTTTCGGGTTAGAAAACTGCATTTTTTCCCATCCTTCTGAAGAGTGAAACAAAGCAAATAAGATTTGTACCTTGGAAATTCAAAACTGTTGCTTATTTTTTGTTATAATGTCATAAAACCATTTGCATTTAGGTCTGCTTGTCAATTAATGGTTGTAAATATATTATGTTATGTGCTTAATTTTGCCTCTACTGCAGAAGTTTGAGGCATCTGGTGATATAAGATTTGAGAGGGTCTATTGCATGGGTAGAATTATACTGAATTACAAGTTTAAAAAGTATAATTACTCACAAAATCTACTCAATTGCAGTAACGTGAGTATTTGTAATTAGTTACCTGATGTACCTGATATGAAATAAGAGGCTGCAGAGGCAATGCCCTGATGCCCTGCTCTGCTCCTCGGGAAGGTGGGTGCACTTCAGCCTGCAGATGGCCGTGACCCGGTGGGGATCCGGTAAAACTTTAGTCCAGAGGTGTTCCAGCAGCCTGGTCCTACAATCATGAAGTTCAGATCAGATCCATGCGTGTTTATCCCCCATGGTTTCTCCATGCAGCCGCGCCATGGAGAGTCATTCTTCTTCTGCAGGTAAACAGCGCGCTCACGGCTCATGTTGTTTCACGGCGCGTTACTGCCCTCTAGTGGATTCGATTCAATACAACAAGCACTGCCCTCTCCCTCATGTGTGCTCCAGTCGCACATTTGCAATATTTGTCTTTTTCAATGATCTGTTTACGCATTTTAAACATTCACCTTACCATAGACAAAGAAACCGGCATGTGTAAAGACAGAAATGTTGTTAAAAAAGTTCGTGTTATGGATGGTTAGAACTGAAAATGAAGACGTAAATGTGAGCTCATGTTGCACCGCACAACTTCGCTCCTCTTTAGGGATCAGATTAGTCAAAAATTGGGATAGTCTTGTTTTAATCCTGGTTTAGATTTGATATAGTTCTAGTTTAGACATGGTTTAGATTAAATCGGTCAAAAATAGGGACACCTGGGACATTTCTTATATAAAACTGGGACAAATCACTGGTTTTGTATAAATTTGCTGGGACAGTGGACACAGGACTTAAAACTGAGACTGTCCCGGGTAAATAGGGACACCTGGTTACCCTATGTTAAAAAAAAGTTCAAGTTATGGATAGAAGTAAGCAGTGTTGGGGAGTAACAGATTACATGTACCGGAGTTACGTAATCAGAGTACAAATTATGAGTAACTGTATTCAGGTACAGTTACTGTTTCAGTGAGTGGTAATTAGATTACAGTTACTTTGTTAAAATAAGTGGATTACACGGCGGTATTTTCCTGTTTTCCCATAATTTTTATTTTTATTTACTTTTTTTTTTTTTTCGATAATTCCACTCATTGCTGGAAATTAAACAAGGTCTAAACCAGGACTAAAACCAGATCTAAACCAGGAATAAACCAGGACTAAAACCAGGTCTAAACCCGGACTAAACCAGGACTAAAACCAGATCTAAACTAGATCTAAACCAGGACTAAACCAGGTCTAAACCAGGTCCAAACCAGGACTAAAACTATGACTAAACTAGATCTAAACTTGGACTAAAACAGGACTAAACAAGGACTAAAACAGGATTTAACAGGACTAAACCATGCTGTGTGGACCACGTCTCCTCCTCTTCTATCAATAATATTTTTAATATGGTTAAGTATCCTCATCTTTGCTTCTCTACAACAAACCAAGTAATCCAAAGTATTCAGATTACGTTACTCACTTTAAGTAATTTAATGGATTACGTTACAAACTACATTTTGGGGTATGTAATCTGTAATCTGTGGGGGAATACATTTTAAAAGTAACCTTCCCAACACTGGAAGTAAGGCTGGTGATCATCAAGAAGTTACGATACATACCTCGATACAGTATATATTTCAAATCGATTCAATACGGTTCAGTAAAAAATAATATCTAAATCATGGCTGTGATACTAAAAGTCTAAACGGCTTCTTGTGCAAAGTTTGGGTGTCAGTGCTGAGGCCCTGGATAGATCACTGCCTGCTTCTTGCATCATATCGTCATCGTCAGATCTAGGGCCTCTCCCACCATCAAAATGCAGAGAGCAGCTGTAGGTGGCACTGTTAATCTTCTACAGACTTTGGAAATCTACTCACCCACATTTATTTATATCCAGCTTTTCCACTGGTAGGCAAAAAGTCAGTGGGGCTGCTTGTTTGTGTTGACAGTTGCTTTGCGAATGTCTGTCATGAGATAATTCGTCTTATTTTGAAGTAGGTTTTGCATTTAATTGTTTTGACATGACTTCAAGAACAAGTACATGGAACATAGTGACTTTTAGTAAGTGAGTACTAGTAATCAAGTTAAATTTTGTGTCATACGGTACCTCTCTTCTGTCTTTTTGCAGCTCTGTTGCATTTACTCTTTAAGGATTTCTCCTGCTGGTGAGGTGTTGTTGGAAAATCAAATATGGAGGGGACATAATCAGGATGCTTCGGATTATCTGATGCTTTGCCTGGTATATAAAAAAAACACAAAAAAATACATACATATTATTATAAGTTTCCTGAGGAGTGAGGTGTGTACAAATGTAAGTGTTAAATTTATCTCGGTTGGAACAATAACCTTGGTTATATTATCCACCGGGACAGGAAATCTAGAATATTTCATCCACAGAATAAAATACAAAGCCAAAAGGGGATAAAATTATGACAATAGCTTATACACACACACTCAGGGTTTAGAGTTTAGGCGAGTGTGTGTCGTGGGGGGTTGGGGTCGAGTAATCCAATTCACGATGTCTGAATTCTAACCATCTTTTTATAATGATCTCACAAATATTTTTTATAGATCAAATTATCATATATAAAATCATCATACACCCAGACACTTTACTCAACAATATGAAACATACTAAGGCAAGAGGTGTGACCACTGCCATACACCCATAGCACAAATTCATTAAACAAAATAAACAAACAAAACAAATCTATGTTTTATTGTTTACTCAAAAAATCGACAATATGCCTCCGAGGCCTCCAAGGTCGTAATATGATATGACATGATCATCATACAAGTGTAATTTACCTGACATGAAATGTTTCCCGCATATTCTCTCATGGCCTTTGGGATCCCATGGTTCATCAGATTTGTCGACAGATCCTCTCTTTATTGCATGAAGCCACTGTTTTCTTCTTTCTACGTCTTTTGGGATTCTAAAAAAACTAATTCCACTCCTTTTACTCTGCCTGCTGATGCAGTTAAATGCACAACAACTAGTTGGCATGTTGACTTGTTGATATGGACGCTTTTAGCCTTTTTGCCTACCAAAATGGCTGCCGCATTCAGTGACTCCGGATGTGACGTCATCATGTTTTCTCGTATGATTTTATTTTATTTTTTTTTAAAGTTTTTTTTCCTTTAATAAAATAACTCAATTCTTTTACTGTAATTTTCACACAAGCAAAAAAAGACGTACAAGAGGCACGAGTAGCAACATAAATATACAGGAAAAGAATACAATTGTAGGGGGAAAAAAAAGAAATAAGAAATAAATATTTTCGCGTATGTTGTAGCGGATCTAGCGCTCCGGATATCTCAGTCTGATTTGCACAGCCCCCAACAGCAGTGCTTGGTTCCTTTGCTTCTGAACATGATGTTGCTTATAATAAAAGTAGCAGCCCCGCAAAACTACCTTTGTTTGTACGAGGAGGTATTACAGAAAGTTTTGCGGCAGGACGTCACAATCTATTTATAGAAACAGTAAAAAGAGTTACTGCGAGACACTTATTCTGCAAAATAAAATAAAATAAAATAAAAATCAGAATTCATTTGGACTGCTCAAGCATAAGAACCCATATACCCATACATAAATATTTAGTAAACCTGTGCGTTTTGTTGGGAAAATTTCATGTCCATAAATCCAAATTCTCCAATTACAGACTCCTTTTTAAAACAAATATCTTAAATGTTAAGAATTATCTTCAAACACTAAACAGTATTTCTAACAATAAATCTATCAAAACACTCAATATTACAGAAGAATTAGGATTAAATTTTTTTTATTATCAGTTACTCAGTTTCTTGTATTGATTTCTTTGTATGTATAATTATCTGCCTCAGTTTAAGGTTACATGTATGTCAGTTTTGTTATTGTTTTTGTTTTGGCATTAAGTTATTAAAATAATAATCATAACAAACGTTATTGCAATTTATATTTGACATAAAGGATATGTAAAATTGACTTTTGTGAACTTCAAACCATGTTAGAACGGTGTTACTTCCTCCAAAACAGACCTGGAGTTGTGTTTTGATTTATTCATGCAAAACACTTACATTTTATTTAACGTTATTTATTAGTTTGTCTAAAACTCCACAGAAAAAAGAAAAAGAAAGAGAATCATAAATCATCAGAAAAAGTTACAGATCTGTTTTTTTTTTTATTTAGGCAACACACAATTTTACCTTTAATCAACTGCAGCTAAACAAAGAGTGTATTAACAGGTCTAATCCAGTTATGAAAACATGCAATTCTTTAAAAAGGAGGTCTAACCAAGTAAATTAAAGGATAACACAAAGATTATAGCCTACAGTTTGAACAGTTGTGAATGTTAAGTTGTCAGCAGTACAAAAATATAAACTGCTCCAAACATTAAAATGAATTATTAATCAATTATGAGCACAAATGTAATCGGCTTAAGTGCCAATGAATTTTTAATATCTTTAAATGCTGCTGAGTCTTGGCATCAAAGTTTCATCAGTATCAACTCTTAAAGATGCCCTATGTAATCTTTTCCATCCGCTTGTCTCCATGGAGATATTGTTACTTTGCTTGGAATGCTCCACAGTATGGCATTAAACACTGAGATGGTGCCACCAGGTCAAATATACAGGTCAGATCTATGGAGAGGCAACCCCACTCACAGAAATGCATGCGTATCAACATATTTTTGAGCTGTAAAAAGTTACACATTGCACCTTTTAATTATAATTCACGATCTCCACATCACATCATCTGCAACCTCTTCTTCCTCCTGTTTAGATAGAATTCTAAATCCGCCTGCTGACATTTTAGATCCTGTAGTTTTTCTTCGAGCGCTGCGTTGGCTTGCTTGGTGAAGTCGTAGTCTCTCAACAGGACTTCGTTTCCCAGCAGGCCACGCTGCTCCTTCAGGCGGGTGTTGTCCCTCTGCAGGCTGCTGCGAGCTCGCTTGAGGTTCGTGAGCTTGTCTCTGTGTTGAGCCAAAATGGCGTTCACCTGGGCCAGTTTCTCTTGTTGGTGCTGGATCTCTGTCTCGGTGCTGTGGAGCCTCTGCTTGATGTTGGACAGCACCTGAAATAAAATTATTATGATTTAGTGTAAAAGCATCTTGAATACTTTCTTTAAAACTATAACTTAAAGTAAAATAGGTGCTTTTCATGCTTCTGTGGTGACATGGCAATTGGATCCTCACATCCCGTTGCATTCATTCTCTGTGATATATTAGCAGAGTCGTGCTGAAATAAGTCAATATTTAAATATCAGGAGAGAGAAGTGAGGTTCCATTTGTGAGAACTGGATCTAGTCACGCGGCAACGTGAAAAGAAAAATAGAAAATAAAATAAATATACTAAATTAAAAAAAGAAATCTCAAGAAACAATTGGCTGACCTGGCCCTGTTGTATTTGCACCCAACATCACAAGATGCTACCTACATTATTGCTCTCTGACAGATGAAGACCAGAGACAGAGTTTCCACTCTTTTTCACGGACAACATTTTTAAACTTTTCCATGACTTTTTCATGACCTAAAGTGACTTTTCTATGACTTTAGGGAAGCCTACATGTGTAGAATTGATCATATTTTTAGGGCTAAATATGAAATGTTAACTCTTTCCTCTCACCTTATGGTTTGGTGTTAGAGTTTTTTTAACATTCAAAATACTGTCAGTGCATTTATTGTCGTCTCTTTTAAACAAAAGGCGCAGACGTTCAGAAATAATCATAATAGACTAATGAGAACTTAACAGAACGCTGTAGTTGCGTGAAAGAGATACTAAAATCCATTTTTCCAAAACTTCCACTGAATTCACAAAATTCTATGACTTTTCCAGGCCTGGAAAACTAAATTTTTAATACCCATGAATTTTCAAGAACTTCCAAAACCATGGGAACCCTGCAGAGAAAATGAGGCTCATTGAGGCCACAGTTATAGGGGCAAATTTGGAGTTCCATGTTTGGAATTCCGGACCGCGGAGTATCATAGAAACCAAAGAGTCAATCCGGGGCAAGGTGGTTGAAGCTAAAGCCCTTTAGCAGGAGGCGAATGCTTAAGCAACACTGTCAATCAAGTCACTGATTGACGATGAAGTCGGAAGTGTGCCCATTCTTACTTCCTATTTGGAACGTGACGGCTAGTGGGTTAACTATGTCCATGGTCAGGCCAGGTGAGGGGAACAGGTTTCACATTTGCCATCTACTGGTAAAAATAAAATCACTCACCTCCAAACTCCTCACCACCCTCCTCTGTACTCTGACAGCCTCTTCATGTCTCTTCTCCCCGTGCTTCTTCCTGTCCATCCTCCGCGCGTGGAGCTTCTCGTACTCGCGTTGGTAGGGGTTGGTGGCGTTCCGGTCGGCCTCGCTGATCTCCAGCTCCAGTCTCCGGATCCGATTCTCCAGGCTGAAGTTTTGGAGGCGCAGTCTGGTCAGCTCATCCTGGTGCTTCTCCTCTGAGGACAGTGCGAACTCCACCTTAGCCAGGGCGTCCGGTTTAGCCATGCGCCGACTCAGCACCATTACTGCCACGTCTTTCTTCAGGGACAGCAGTTCACGCCATTCTTTGTCCACCTACAAAAATTATATGAGTGAATTAATAAAGATATGATGCCGATAATTAAAAACATTTTCTTAATGTTGACTGCACTGAAACAGCAAGATCTTGGTCTATGTAGTTACCATGGTAAGTACTTTAGACACAAGATTACACATTAAAATAATTACTAATACACAATATTGTAATAATTTAATATTGTACAACATGTAAAGGTGCCTTAACCTCTTGAGACTCTGCGTTGTCATACAAGGACATTACATACAAAACAAAAAACAGCAAGGTAAAGTTTATATCCAAATTTTATGAATGAAACCAATGTATTTATGTACAATAATGTATGGCATATGGCATTCAGATTTGACACTTTTTTAGTAATCACAGCAGACTAGAACATCATGTCATGTTGTCATTTGAGGACTTTGGGACTATAATGTTATTAATTGTACCATGTTGTTAGCTGAACTTGAATGAGTTTACTAGTCAAGTGGTAGTCAAGACCGCACTAATCGAGACCAAGACCAGTTCGAGACCACACTGTCCCGAGACCAGGACAAGACGAAGACCTCTGAGGTTCAAGACCGAGACAAGACCGAGACTTTTAAAAGCCAAAACCAAGACAAGACCGAGACGAAGCGCCTTCAAGACCGAGACAAGACCAAGTCCAAATGTGCTGGAATCTGAGTTGAGACCAAAACCGTAAAAAAGTGGTCTTGAGGCTGGTCACGAGACCAAGACCAGTTTACGACACTAGAGTTTACAGTTGTAAATTGTTAATTTAAGTGGTACATTTGCTTGTGTCATACAGTAAGATCGACCCATTGTCCGCATATGAGGACATAATTTTTTGCAAAAACTACTTCCTGTATAAAAACAAAGTTTAGTTATGATACTTATTAAGTCCTACTTATCCCAAATAGCAAGGAGGAATGAAAAATGCACACCAGACAAAAGCTCGGGTCTCAAGAGGGTTTAAAAAACTTTACTCTTCATGGAAATATTATTGCTTTTCCAGAAATACTTCATAGTTTGACATTACACTAATCAATCTCCCTCCACTGCAAAAAAGCTTGGCCAAAATTTAAGATATAAACACTTAAATCTATTAGAAAATGACTTAAAAGTAGTAAAATTATCTGTCCACGCAGCAAGATAATTTTACTTGACAAGTTCTCTTAAAATAAACAAACTCTAGAACTAAACAGTCTCAGAACTAGTAAGTAGATAATAAATCTGAAAACAAGATGAATAACCTGATATAAATGTTAAAATCTTGGCCAGATCAGAGAAATTTGCAGTATAAAGGCAAGCGAGTGACACCATCAAGGCCAAGTTACATGTCAGATCGGTAAAGAAGCAAGCTTGCTCATAAGAATCTACTATTTGCAAGATATAATATTAATTTAGTGTCCAATATTGACATATGTGGCCAGTGAAGTCTAAATCGATGTACAATTCTTGCTTTCCAAAACAAACTAATTTATTTTTAACATCATTTTTTGTACAAATTGATTAAACTGAGATAGGTTGTCTATTTGCAGACCCTCAAGCAGCACTGCAGCCCATCACCGAACAAGTGATGGGCTGACAGTGAGAGCTTTGACCAACAGTTTAGTATGCACGGTGTATCTACTTCGGCCACACTCCATCTCAAGTCAACAGCTTATACATCGCAGAGTCGGAACAGCCATTGAACAGCACACAGATTTACTACTTGTTATTTTTTTTACAAAATATAGGAGAAGTAGGCAATAAAAGGTGTCTAGTCTGTATTATTTGTTATTTAAAGGTGTTCTACTTGATTTTTACTGTCTTGAATGTAAAATAAAACAGAGCTATTTAATTTTAAACAGTTTGTAGTGGCCCGAAGTTATTCCTCACTTACCTTCTGCATTCTGAGCATCGTAATTATTCATTGTGACGAGCTTATAAGCGCTTTTCATAATTAATTTCTCAAACTACAGTGACCAGACGTCCCTATTTACCCGGGACAGTCCCAGTTTTGAGCCCTCTGTCCAGTGATTTGTCTCAGTTTTATACAAGAAACGTCCCAGGTGTCCCTATTTTTGACCAATCAAAAAAAAATAGAAACACCTGGGACATTTCTTGTACAAAACTGGGACAAATTTGTGATTTTGGATAAATAGAGTAAACAGAGAGTCCGGTCACCTTATTTTAGGCCTACATTTTCCCAAATTGGCCACTTCCAGGTCGATAAAACTAAATATATTGTTATTTTTCTACCTAGATATAAATAACAGGCCTTCTCAGTACTTCAGTTTCGGCATTTGGCATCCACTGGTTTCCTTTCTTACCTTGCTTAGCTTCTCTTGCGCCTGCATCTTCAGCGTGTCCGCCTGCCTCTCCGCCATCTCTCTCTCCTCCTTCATGTTCAGCTTGAGCTCAGTCAGCATCTCCAGACTCTCCTCGTAACTTTCCTCACACAGTTCCCCCCGCAGAACCCTCTCCATCTCCTCTTTGGGCTTCTTAGCAAATATTGGAACTAGCTTCAACTGCAGCTTCTTCCTGTGTTCGATGGCGTGAGCTTGTTCTTCTGTCAGCTGCTCCAGAAGTAAAGCGTATTCTTCATAACCGGTGGTGTAGGCACTGGCTGGTCTTTCATGTTCTGAGGAGGACTCTCTGTCTTGGGTCTCGTAGTCCAGTCGGTTGGGGCCATCTCCTTCACCATTGGGAGCCTCTGAGATCAAACTGTCCCCAAACGGTAGACTTTGTTGGTTTGTTTCAGCAATGTGGTCACCGTGGTCTCCATCTGAGTCTAGTTTCTCTTCGGTTGATCCAGATGGTTCAGTAATAAGGTTGTGATCTTCTGGTAACATGACGTCAATGTCAAGATGTGTTTGGGAATCTGCAAAGTCCAAATAATAAAGGATTTTAAATAAATACTCATAAATAGGGTGATTAGAATTTCAAAATAAAAAACTGGGACATGCCCGTTTTTTTGGTGGTTGGTAATAATAAAATTGTGAAACGAATGTGTAATTAAGGAAAATTGTTATGCAGAGACCATTCATGACTAACATGTGAGCCAGTATAGTCACATTTTCTTTGTGTGTTGGTCATTTTTAAGCAGATTTTTTGGGGAATTTTATCTAAACAAATGACAATTTATGCCTCTTTCTACTGTTGGCAGGTATAAAATTGGTCAAAAACAGACACCAGGGACCTTCCTGTCTGATATAAAACTGGAACAAATCACTGGTTTTGGATAAATCCGCTGGGGCAGGGGACACAAGGCTCAGAACTGGGACTGGTCTGGGTAAATAGGAACGTCTGGTCACCTTAAAGAAATGGGAAATGTCTAAGCATGCACACTCAAATTATTTCTTACTGATCAGTCCAATGTTGATTTAAAATTATTATTATTAAATTTAAAATTATCAAAAGAACTTTTAATAACAAGCTAAAAGTTACAATCTGCAAATAATAATATATTTACTAAAATGTATTAGTTGCTCAGTCCTAGTTTGGTAGGACGATTGCTGGAAGCTTGGTGGTTCAAATCTTGTTCTTGCCAGTTCATATTGTCATCATTGTGTCCTTGAGTAAGACACCTAAGCCGCCGTGCCTGCACAGCAAAAACTGGGGGGTTAATATTTTTAATACAAAAAGTGTTATTTTATTTGAAAGTTAAATGGGGGTTTGAGTTGGGATTATTTGCCAGAATTGATATCGCTGGCGTTAATTCAACTTCCCCTGGTGTTCATTCAACTTCTCTCCGTGTTAATTTGTTTCCTCCCATCCACCACTTCAAACTCCCCTGAGAAAAGGCCAGTTTGAACCAGTTTTGTACAAAATGTCATCTTAAAGTAACTAAAATAAAGTGCCAAAAAAAAAAAAAAACACACCCCATGTGTTTTTTAGCTAAATCAGGATAACCCTAAAGAGGTTTACTCTCAAAACATTAACATAACTCTTGATTTCAGGGTTAAACAGGAACTTTGG
Source organism: Boleophthalmus pectinirostris (assembly GCF_026225935.1). Taxonomy (NCBI): domain Eukaryota; kingdom Metazoa; phylum Chordata; class Actinopteri; order Gobiiformes; family Gobiidae; genus Boleophthalmus; species Boleophthalmus pectinirostris. The sequence goes on along the minus strand of NW_026571153.1, from coordinate 7,680,536 downwards.
TCCAGTGTTACATAATTAACATTTCCAAAAATCTTAAATTAACTCTACAATAGATTGGACTCATATAAACCCTGAGAAAATATTTAAACTGATTCTGTGAGAGTCAATTTTAACACTTCACCTTTTGCTGTGCTGGTAAATGGATGAATTCTTTAGTTACTGTAGTTGTAAATGACTGACTTACAAAATCAGTAGTAATAGCAGTTGTAGGCTTACTATAGTAACATTTGTAAATATATTAGTACTAATAGGGATTTGCTTTTAAAAGTCTTTCAAACTTCAATTCTTACCTGACAGCTTTTCTTCTGTGAATTCAGATTGGTTAACTAAATAATCTTGATTTCCATCTTCGTCCATATCTGCCAACAAATCGCAAACTGTTAATGGGTAGGAGACTCTGAAAAGATTGTGTACATGTTCTAATAACTCACAGGAGAAATTTATTGTTTATGAAATATCTGAAATTATGATTCACAAATGTTGAACGTTATTATTGGACTGTCTCCCCAAAACTGTCCTAATCCTAAATCAAATTTTTGGATTTGAATAATGTTTTTCTGAAGCTACTGTGAAAATGTAATCCACTTTTGTTTATTTATACCGGTAATAAAATAATGTTACCACTTTCTGAAACTATTATGAAAATAAAATGTAATCCACTTTTGTTTATTTATCCCGGCAATTGCATAATGTTACCATTTTCTGAAACTATTGTGAAAATGAAATGTAATCCACTTTTGTTTACTTACTAACAATGTGACAAAGAAGAAGATGTTGAACTCTGCCAGTATAGTTTTACGTTATAGGCCTGGTAATAATTACACAGATATTAACTCTAAACCAGTTAACCAAATCTGAAACCGGACTTGCCCTCCAGGCCAGCTCAGTTTTAAAATACGGGAATGTTGTGAGTTGTTTGGTGATGCAGACTAGGCTAAGAATGGCTGATTTTCTCACCTGGAGACTTTTCTTCTTTGGGATCTTCTGTGGAATGCTGAATCTTAACCGATTGTCCGTCATTCTCTGACACAGTACTGGTTTGGACATTGTCACCTTTTTCCTGGTCTGTAAAATCAACAGGAGCGTCATCTCCAGGAGCAGATGTCGCAAACTTCGCCTTAACTTTGCCATTATTGTCATCGTGACCTAAGTCTTCACTCATTTTAAAAAGAAAATGTATTATGTGTAAAATAAAGTAGTTTTTTATCAGACTTGTGCTTCTCCAGTGAATGAGCCCATTGGTTGTGTTGTGGTTGCCGTGGAAACTTCAGCTCTGGACCAATCCCCTGCACCCTCTCATGAATATTAACAAACACTGTTAAATTCCAGGCATTTCGTCCAAATTGTGTAGGTCATTAACTTTTGTACACATTTTAGCTGCAAAAAACGGTTAAATTACTGAACAGGTTGTGGTCAATGTGAGGAATGTGTATAGAAATTATTAGGGATGTAACAATAACTGAAATATTGTGATATCGTATCGTCAAAGTTCTCCCAATTATATCGTGGACCATCACAATATATCAAATTACAAGTTTCTATGCTTAAATTAAGAGTTATGGTGCAGCAAAAAGACAGAGCGAACTACATAGACCATGATCCTTTGCACTATTTCATTGCAGACTACATGAAGAAATAACAGTTCTAAGCACTTCTAAGTCTTAGTTCTTTGGATTAAGTCTTGTCAAGGCATTTTAAGAGGAAAAAATAGCAAATTAAACATTTCAGCTGTTTTCCCTCCACAAAATATCGCAATAAATATCGTACCGTGAGATGTATATCGTGAAAATATCGTAGGGAGAGATTTGGATATTGTTACATTGCTAATCGTGAGCTTTCCCACAAAATCGCGAGCTTTTCCACAATATCGCAATAAATATCGTGAGGTTCATACAGTGGCGATATCGTATTGTGAGACTTGGATATCGTCATTATCGCTCGAATAAGGTAAGTTAAAAAAAAAAAAAAGAAAAAAGTGTATTCTTATTCATATCATGAATACAAATATATAGTTTCGTGTTTATTTATTTATTTTATTTTATTTATTTATTTTTGTTGTGTGTTTTTTCGAAGATAATTTCAACCCCGCCCCCGAGCGAAATGCCAGGATTTTAGCGTCCTCTGCGTCGAACCCACTGCGCAGGCGTCAACTTCTGCCTCCAACAACAAGAAGCAGGAGCCAGACAACATGGCCGACCTGGGCAAAAAGTACTGCGTTAACTGCCTTTCGGATGTCACCAACCTCCGGCTTCGCTGCACGGAGTGTCCCGACATCGAGCTGTGTCCGGAGTGCTTCTCGGCGGGCGCAGAGATCAGTAATCACCGCAGATGGCACGGTTATCAGCTGGTGGACGGCGGCCGATTCTCGCTCTGGGGTCCCGAGGCGGAGGGAGGCTGGACCGGCAGGGAAGAGCAGTCGCTGTTAGATGCCATCGAGCAGTACGGCTTTGGCAACTGGGTACAGCACTTTGTAACTCTTAAAAATGATGATTACTGTGCTAATGTTGCTGATTTTACCTGTGAAAGTGATCTGCAAAGTAATATAGTTTGCTTTGTGACGAAACTTGCACCTAAAAGCAACTCCTAAGTGTTAATTCATTCGTATCTACACTGTTGTAGTATCCATTCCAATACATAACTGAATAGTACAGCTAAAACCATTTTACTAGAGTGACCAGACGTCCCTATTTACCCGACACAGTCCCAGTTTTGAGCCCTGTGTCCCCTTTCCCTGCAGATTTATCCAAAACCATTGATTTGTCCCAATGTCCCAAGCGTCCCTGTTTTTGACCAATTTTATACCTGCCAACAGTAAATTGTTTAGGTAAAATACAGAAACGCTGCTCAAAAATAACCAAAGTACAACAAAAATGTGACTATACTGACTTACATGTTAGTTAAGAATGGTCTTTGCATAACATGCATTGTCCTTAATTACGCACTTGTTTCACAATTGTATTATTACCAACCACCAAAAAACCAGGAGTGTCCCAATTTTTGATTTTGAAAATCTGTTCGCCCTACCCTAAAAACAACTACCAAGTGCTAATTCATTGTATCTATTGCAATACAAAACTTTATACTACAGCTAAAACTGTTTTACTAGAGCGACCAGATGTCCCTATTTACCTGGGACAGTCCTGGTTTTGTGACCTGTGTCCCCTGTCCCTGCAGATTTATCCAAAACCATTGATTTGTCCCAGTTTAATGCAAGAAATGTCCCAGGCATCCCTATTTTTGACCAATTTTATACCTGCCAACAGTAAACTGTTTAGGTAAAATACAGAAAAGCTGCTTAAACGTGAGCAAAACACAAAGAAAATGTGACTATACTGACTTACATGTTAGTCATGAATGGTCTCTGCATGACAATTGTCCTTAATTACACACTTTCACAATTTTATTATTACTAACCACCAAAAAAACAAGGATGTCCCAGTTTTTTATTTTGAAAATCTGGTCACCCTACCCTAAATACAACTCCCAAGTCCTAATTCATTTGTATCTACTGCAATACAAAACTGAACAGTACAGCTAAAACTATTTTACTAGAGTGACCAGACGTTTCTATTTATCCGGGACAGTTTTGAGCCCTGTGTCCCCTTTCCCAACAGATTTATCCAAAACCATTGATTTGTCCCAGTTTAATGCAAGAAATGTTCCAGGCGTCTCTATTTTTGACCCTGCCTACAGTAAAGATAGGCATATGTTGTAATTTGTTCATGTAAAATACAGAAAAGCTGTTTAAACATGACCAAAACACAAAGAAAATGTGACTACACTGACCTGGATGTCTGTCATGAATGGTCTTTGCATAACAATTGTCCTTAATTATGTACTTTTTTCACAAGTGTATTATTATCAACCACTCAAAAAACCAAGAATATCTAATTTTTTAAATGTTATTTTGAAATTCTGGTCACCCTACTTTAAAAACAATTACCAAATGTTAATTAATTTGCATCTACACTATAATTGTATCTGTTGCAATATATAACTGTATAGTACAGCTAAAACTATTGTACAAGACTTAATATTATTATCATATATCACGCATACGGCCTTGATAAAGACAACATTTTAACAATTCAATTCAAGATTTGCAAAAAAAAATTTAACTAATGAAGCAATGTCAGTGTTTACATTAATTGAAGAGACTATGGTTGCCCCCTAAGAACATGGCCTAAATATTGGCATAACAAAAGGTCACTTTGTTGCTCCTTGTATTATTTTCATTCATTCATTTGTTTGTAATGTGCAGCACTTCAGAAACTACAGTTTTTAGATAAATAATGATGATGATAATAATGATATTCTTGTAACAATCTTTATAAGTGTATTGGATTCACATACAAAGTGAAAAGACTGCAGGTAATAAGTGACATTTAAACACCTCAAATGGTATGAAAGAAAATCATTAACCTTGGAATTATTTATGCCACCAATGTCTGAATCAAATCTATGGGAACTCACTGCAGCCTGTTACTTTATTAAAATTTTGTTTATGTTATTAATATAGAAAGTTGTTAAAATGACATCCTGGCAAATTTGTTCTAGTCTAATAAACGTTGTATTTGTATTTGTTTTCATACTCAGGAGGACATGGCGGCTCACGTGGGACCCTCGCGCACCCCTCAGGAAGTGATGGAGCACTACGTCACCATGTACATCCACGGAAACCTGGGCAAGGCCTGCATCCCGGACAGCATTCCCAACCGGGTGACCGACCACACCTGCCCCACTGGAGGCCCCTTGTCCCCCAGCCTCACCACGCCGCTCCCCCCTCTGGACATCAGCCTCACTGAGCAACAACAGCTGGGCTACATGCCTCTACGGGACGACTACGAAATCGAGTACGACCAGGACGCGGAGAAACTCATAAGCGCGTTATCGGTAAACTACGACGACGAAGATGTAGACATTGACATGAAACGTGCACACGTCGACATGTACGTTCGGAAGCTACGCGAGCGGCAACGGCGTAAGAATATTGCTCGGGATTACAGTCTAGTCCCGGCATTTTTGGGCAAAGACAAGAAAGACAAGGAAAAGCCGGGCATTTTGGGAGTCCCTGGCGCCGCTGGAGGTTTGGGTTCAGCGAGCGTTGCCGGCAGCGGGGTCATCGGTCAAAGTTCTACTACGACAGGTGTAGCCGGGAATGTTCCGAGCACACCTAAAAGAAAAATAACGAAAGAGGAGAAGGAGCAGCGTTCCCGGTTGAAGAGTTTATGTCAGTTCATGGCGAATAAAGAGTTCGAGGACTTTTTCGAGAACATGCACAAGGAGCGCGTGTTGAGGGCGAAGGTACGCGAGCTGCAGAGATACCGGCGAAACGGCATCACGCGCTTGGACGAGTCGGTGGAGTACGAAGCCGCGAAACACAAACGGGAAAAACGGAAGGAAAACAAAAGCGTGGTGACTTCCAAACGCGGGAGCAGCGGCGGCGGTGGCCTCGGCTCCGGGATGGGATTGGGCGGTGGAGGCGGAGGGGGCGGGGCTGCCGGGGGAATGGGCGGCGTCAGCGGGATCAAGGAGGAGAGTAAAGACGGAGAGTTCGCAGCCATCGAGAACTTGCCCGGGTTCGAGTTGTTGTCGGATCGCGAGAAGGTGCTTTGTAGCTCGATGAATCTCAGCCCGGCGCGGTACCTGACTGTTAAAACTATTATCATCAAGGATCATTTACAGAAAAGGCAGGGGATTCCTTCGAAGAGCCGCCTGCCGAGTTATCTGGATAAAGTCCTGAAGAAACGCATCCTCACCTTCCTCACAGAGAGCGGCTGGATATCTCGAGACGCAGCGTAGCTCTCGAACTCCAACCGTCAACTTGTTTACTTGTTAGATGAGACATTTTAAGACTCTGGTGTTCAACAATAATGTGAATTTTGTATATCCTGCATTCAAATTTCTCTTGGTCGGATTTAAATCTGAATATGCGTAAGAAGCAACATTTCAAAGAAGGCTTTTTTTGATGTTCATGGTGATGTTTTCAGTCGGTCTCTTGGTGGTTAGTAAAAATGTAAAAGACCTACAAATGAATTGATTGTTGCACAGTTTTAGCGCGGTACTAAGTCTAATAGGCTTTTCTGTATATTAAATTGACCACAGACTTTCAGTTTGAGGCCTGTTTATTGCTCTTCTTCTCAATTGCTGGAGGAAGCAAAAAACAAAAAAGATTGATCGAAACTTGATGTGAATATGTATATTTAAAACAAATCTAAAGTAATATTTTCTTACATTGGAACAAAGATGTATATTTTGTCATTGTAGATGCCATAGTAGATGTTTAATTGAACAAAGAACGGGCATTGTTAATAAGATTAAAACGACCTCGTCATTCACAATTTGTGAACTGTGATTACCAATATGTGCATTATTTGGGAGCAATCTTAAATTGATTTTAGAATATTCATAGGGCTACAATGAAAACATGTCCTGTATATTTGGGCAAACCAAATTCGAGTAGTCGTAGTGTCCCTAAACCAAAAAGGCATTTTCATCAAAAAGAAAGAAAAAAAAAAGAAGTTTACTTTGAACTGTGAATTTCTGGATCAACAAACTTTTATAATCAGTTGAAATTCATCCAATAACCTTTACTGTTTACATTAGATTAACACAGAACATGTCATAATGTTCTCTTTTTTCTTTTTAGACTGACATTTTTTTCACACCTATTCAATAATGAGCAGCTACAAGAAACAAAAACGACAATACAGTTTTTCTACGAACTGCAGAATGGTGCTTTATTCATCTTAACATCTTTTGGTATCTTGTCTTCCATCAAAATAAACCGTTCAGAATTGCTTTTCCAGACAGAATGGAAATGGATTTTATGAAAAGGTGTGTGCACTGTTCATCGCTGTTACCATTGTTAAATTTGCCAAGAATGTGTTTTTCTTTTCTTTTTTTATGGAAAGAAAAGTGTCGAGGGTTATTTGTTTGCCTTTGTAAATACTACTGTAACATAAATCTGTACAGTATTTTTTTCATAGCTTTTTTTATAAAACAAAACGTGGAAAAGCTGAGAGGTTGGGCTTCTAGTGGGGTCTAGTGCTTTCCTGTGGGGTGTTCTGATGCTGTTGACATGTTCCTGCTGTCTCTCAGTTGCACAAAAAGTGGCTTTATTAAAAGTGCAAAGACTTTATACAAACATTTAGTCCCTGTGTTTTTCATCTACATTTTGACTTTCACATTCAGGACGTTCAGTATGTTTGGTCGGACAATACACAGTAGTACTTACCCTCATAGGTGTGTAGTTACTTTTACTTGAGTCATATTTGTATTGAAGTAACAGTACTGCTAAAGCTTTATGTTGACAATATGAAATGATTTGAGCACTTGTATTTCTTGCACCGTTCACCCAGATATGATTTAGTTTTTCATTTTTGTGGCAATATTCTTTGAAAATACCAGATTGTTGATGTTTTGTTATACTGTAAAATGCCAAATAATACCCAGGTTTCAATTTAAACGCCAGGTGCAGGTGTATATTCTGATAAACAATGTTGGGAGTGTTACTTTTAAAATGTATTCCCCTACAGATTACAGATTACATACCTCAAAATGTAGTTTGTAACGTAATCCATTAAATTACTCAAAGTGAGTAACGTAATCTGAATACTTTGGATTACTTGATATGGTCATGTTTTTTAAAACTACATGAATGTACCAACCACATCCAGAAACTTCTTGTTTGTTCTCTTCAAACTGTCTATTGAGCTCAAGTCTCCATGAACAGACTTTTGTTTGCTGTAGAAAAGCAAAAACGAGGATCTTAACATAAGAAGTTTTGTTTGCATAAAGACAATAAAAAGCCCTGTCTGTCCTTAACCAGATTAAAAATATTATTGATAGAGAAATGATTTATATATGAGATCACTGCTGCCTTAAATTATGTCCACCTACTGTTAAGTGTCATTGTTTAGACCTGGTTTAGTCCTAGTTTAGTCCTGGTTTAGTCCTGCTTTTAGACCTGGTTTAGTCCTGGTTTTGTCCTGGTTTAGACCTGGTTTAGTCCTGGTTTAGTCCTGGTTTTAGTCCTAATTTAGTCCTGGTTTTAGTCCTAGTTTAATCCTAGTTTAGTCCTGGTTTTAGACCTGGTTAAGTCCTGGTTTTAGTCCTAGTTTAATCCTAGTTTAGTCCTAGTTTTAGACCTGGTTTAGTCCTGGTTTTAGTCCTAGTTTAGTCCTGCTTTTAGACCTGGTTTAGTCCTGGTTTTAGATCTGGTTTTGTCCTGGTTTAGTCCTGGTTTTAGTCCTAGTTTAATCCTAGTTTAGTCCTGGTTTTAGACCTGGTTTTGTCCTGGTTTAGACCTGGTTTAGTCCTGGTTTTAGTCCTAGTTTAGTCCTGCTTTTAGACCTGGTTTTGACTTGGTTTAGTCCTGGTTTTAGTCCTAGTTTAGTCCTGGTTTAGTCCTGCTTTTAGATCTGGTTTTGTCCTGGTTTAAACCTGGTTTAGTCCTGGTTTAGCCCAAAATGTGAAAACATTAAAATACCGCCATGTAATCCATTTATTTTAACAAAGTAACTGTAATCCAATTACCACTCACTGAAAAAGTAACTGTGACCGAATACAGTTACTCATAATTTGTACTCTGATTATGTAATGCCGGTACATGCAATCCGTTACTCCCCAACACTGCTGATAAATAACTGCCGGTTCCAAATAAACGCCGAGTCTAACGCATTAAAAAAATAAAAAATCAAGAAGACGTGACCACTGACGCTGCACGTTTTTCTTCTTCGCCTATTTTGTTTTGTTTTTTACGTAGCCTCTCGTGCTTTCTTTCAGTCATGGCTCCGGTGCAGCGAAAAAATAAAAAATACGACTTGAAATTTAAACTTTCTGTGGTGAAATACGCAGAGGAAAACTCGGGGGAAGCAGCAGCCAGACGTTTTTCTGTCGACCCCAAGAGAGTGAGAGACTGGCGCAAAAATAAAACTGAGCTTCTGCGTCGGTCTGAGGAGGACAGCGAAAGGGCCAGACTGCCCGGAGGAGGGAGGAAGAAGGCGAGTGAGGAGCTGGAGCTGAACATGCGGGAGTGGGTGATCCGCAAACGGGCACGCCACGAGAGAGTGTCCCGCAGGATGATCAGGGACATGGCCAAACAAATGTACGCGACCGTGAGCGACAGCAGGGATGAGGAGTTTGTCGCCAGTGCGGGTTGGCTCAATCGTTTCCTCCGCCGCAACAACTTCACTTCCAGAAAACGTACAAATATTACCCAGAAGGACGCGAGAGGATTCACAGAGAAGCTGGTGAAGTTTGTGACGTTTTCATCCAGGGTGATTGAATCAAATCAAGGTAGGCAAAGTGTTCGCCAGACCATCCTCCGAGGCGTGCCGTAAAACTGTAAATTATAGTCGAGAAACCATATTTTCCCCCCTGCCCCAAATTGCCGCCTGGTCTCAAATAAACGCCCGGTCTGTTAAGTGAACAAATAAACACCCCTGCTATTATCTGGTATTTTACGGTAACAGTACTGCTTGAGCAAGAGTTTATGATTAAGTCTAGTAGTAAGTGACAAAAGCTTTAGGTTGACAGAGTTCCCACAGTCATGGAAATCCTGGAAAAGTCATGGAAATTGAAAATGTCATTTTCCAGCCGAGGAAAATTCATGGGATTTTGTAAATTCAATGAAAGTTTTGAAAAAGTCATGGGATTTTAGTATCTCTTTCACGCAACTACAGCGTTCTGTTAAGTTCTCATGAGGCTGTTTTGATTATTTCCGAAGGTATGCGCTTTTTGTTTATAAGAGACGACAATAAATGCACTGACAGTGTTTTGACAGTGACTCGAGTCAGACTTAAGTTACTATTTTTAGGACTTGAGACTTGACTTGATAAAATGGACTATGACTTGGGACTTGACTTGGACTTGAGACCTGTGACTTGAAAAGACTTGATGCTTCTCCTAAAAAACTGATGTAACTGATGGTTTCCTCAAATATCTTACAGAAATATACGGAACTGGGAACTGCGTAGAACATGATGCTTCCATTTCATTGCAGACAAAATGTGTTACTTAGCACTTTTAAAACTGAATTCCATCTGTTCTCACCGTAATGATTCACACTAACATCTTGTCAAGACCTTTAAAAAGTAAAAATTAACATCTCTATGACTCTTATATAAATTCTCATATATAAATATACCATGACGTTTTAAGTACAATTTAGTTAAAAATTCATATAAATTGCAAAAATCTAAGCTGGTTTAAAGACTTGAAATGACTTGAAGCTCAAAGCAGACAACTTGGACTTGACTTGAACTTATGGGCCAGTGACTCGAGACTGGACTTGGACTTGCCTGTATTTGACTTTGCACTTGACTTGGACTTGAGGTCAAAGACTTGAGACTTACTTGAGACTCACAAAACAACGACTTGGTTTTGAATGTTAAAAAACTATAATACCAAACCATAAGCTGAGTGGAAAGGGTTAACATTTCATATTTAGCCCTAAAAGTCTGTAGGAGCCGTAAAGTCATGGAAAATTCTCTTTAGGTCATGAAAAAGTCATGGAAAATTTTTGAAATTTTGTCAGTGAAAAAGAGTGGGAACCCTGTGTTGAAAATATGAAATGATTTGAACACTTGTATTTCTTGCATTGTTCTTTCAGATATTATCTTTTTTTTTCTCCAAATTTTTGTGGAATATTTTTTGAAATACCGGATTTGGTGCACTATGTTTTGTCCTACCGTATATTAACTTTAAATTATAAATCAGATGTTCTGATATATGGTCTGATCTATGGTTTTCAGTCTGTCCACCCAAATTCAATAGGCAAAAATGAGACCTGCTACTAAAACTACTTCATTTATATTTTTGCTCATGAAAAAATAAGTAAGAGGTGTGAAGTAAACAGAATAGTTGTGTGGTTGTGCCGGTGTGAAGACATACAAACATAACTTATTTAGTATGAAAGTGGTGTGTGCGTGAATGTTGGTGGTGGTCGGAGGGGTTAATGGCACAGATTGGTAGCCTCGCTTCCATCAGTCTGCCCCCCCGGCAGCTGTGGCTATAGTAGGAGCTTACCACCAATGGGTCTGGAGTGAATGAATAATGCTCTGTAAAGCGTTGAATGTCCAAAAAAGCACTATATAAAACTCATGCATTATTATTTTTAAATTCAAATTATAAGTTCATATCACTGTTTTGCTGTCGTCCTATGACCTCTTGTAAATAGCTGAGATTTTATATTTTATTACTTATTTTTTATTTTGACTCGTACATATACATTTAATATAATTATGCTTTATTTGACACCCGTCTCTTGCTCTTTTTTGCTATTTATTTAGAATTTATTATTACCATTTATGTTTTTTTAAGTCTTTGTTACAATATTATATTGTGATGTGTAAACTACTGTGTTAAAAACATTTCCCTTGTGGATCAATAAAGTGTCCAATTCCAAACTAAACCATGTAATAGACCGGGACTAGACCAGGTACTGGACTGGGACTAAACCATGTAATATACCGGGATTAAAACTAATACTAGACCAGGACCAAACCAGATACTAAAGCAGAACTAGACCAACGGGATTAGATCGGGACTAAACCATGTAATAGACCAGGACTAAAACAGGTACTATCAGGTATTAGACCGAGACTAGACCATGTGATATACCAGGACTAAAACGGGTACTAGACCGTGACTAAATCAGGTACTATAAGGTACTAGACCAAGACTAAACCAGATACTAGACCTTGACTAAACCAGATACTAGATTGGGACTAGACTAACTAACCGGTCTAGTACCTGGTCTAGTTTAGTCACTAAACTAGGACTAAAACAGGTACTAGACCAGGACTAAATTAGGACTAAACCTGGACTAAACCAGGACTAGACCAGGTACTAAACTAGGACTAAACCAGATACTAGACGGGGAATAGACCAGGTACTAGACCAGGACTAAACCAGGTATTAGACCAGGACTAAACCATTAGTGCCGAGTGCATAACAATGTCCCAGTTTGTTGTTTTTTTTTGATCACCTTAGTTTTGCTGCTCGTACAGTCACAAGATGGCCGCCGCATTTGCCACGACAGCAGAGTCCACCTCCCCTCTAGCGTTTCTTAACCCGCTTTATAGATAACGTATCACGGGAGATTTGCGCTGTTTGTAAGCAGCGCGATAGGAAACCAGAGGACGAGACGGAACTGTGACAGCCCCGGACACAGAACCCGAGCGAAACCACCGCAGCTCCGGACCCGCTTCTGGATGATCCAAGCCCGAGAACATGACCATGGTGTGCAGAGCTGGTGAGTCTCGTATCCCGGCCTAGCGACGCGTGTTATTGCTGAATGTATTATGTAGTAAACGCTCAGTTAGCAGCAGGACGCCATGATTGTAAAGGCAACAACTTGATTTGACTCACAAAAGCTCGTGATCAAACGTCAAAAACTAAAGTTACGTTTCTGGACACACGACCCAACCTTTCTTAGATATAACCCACATGAGTAAAAACATGTAAAAATATATAAAAGTTAAGTAAACAAAAGAGCTATGGAACAACGATAAGCTAAGCTGCTGGGTCACTAAGCTCCAAGCAGCCTACATTTACCAACCCAGGGTCAAAATCCCTTGAATGAACGCTGTTATAATTACATTTTTGTGTGTTTTTAATGTTCAAAATTGAGCTGGAATTCAGGTCAGAAAGGATTTAGTGGAATTGGCTCTTTAGCTGTCAAGATTTCAGATTTGTTGACATACTTGATGGCTAATATCTCTGTAATTACTAAAGGCTATTCACATGAAACAAAAACTAACAAACAACTAACAAATGTGATTATTTTTTCACAATTCCTGGGTTTCAGATGGCATCGTAGCATTTTAGAGATAGACTTGGACAAACTTTATTGATCCACAAGGGACACAGTAGCTCACATATCATGATATAATATAATAACAAAGACAAAAAATATAAATGATAAAATAAGTAGCAAAAAAATAACAAGAGACAAGTGTCAAGTAAGACTTAATATGTATAAATGTAAATGTACAAGTCAAAATAAAATAGAAAAACAAGTAATAAAATATAAAATCTCAGCTATATACAAGAGGTCATAGAAAGACAGCGCAACCATGATATGAGGATTGCCAGGACATAGGGTGATCCGTTACATAAGGATGAGTTATTGTGCAGTTGAAGGGAGTATTATCTGTTACGTAAGGGTGAGTTATTGTACAGTTATAGGGAGTATTATCTGTTACATAAGGGTGAGTTGTACCGTTTTTGGGAATATTATCTTTTACGTAAGGAAGAGTTCTTGTAACATTGTAGGGAGTATTATCTGTTTCGTAAGGATGAGTTTTCGTACAGTTATAGGGAGTATTATCTGTTACGTAAGGGTGAGTTGTTGTCCCGTTGTAGGGAGTATTATCTGTTACGTAAGAGTGAGTTATTATACAGTTATAGGGAGTATTATCCGTTACGTAAGGGTGAGTTGTTGTCCCGTTGTAGGGAGTATTATCTGTTGCGTAAGGGTGAGTTGTATAGTTGTTGGGAATATTATTTTTTACATAAGGATGAGTTGTTGTACCATTGTAGGGAGTATTATCTGTTACGTAAGAGTGAGTTATTATACAGTTATAGGAAGTATTATCTGTTTCGTAAGTTTGAATTGTTGTACCGTTGTGGGGAGTATTATCTGTTTTGTAAGAGTGAGTTGTACCATTTTTGGGAATATTATCTGTTACGTAAGTTTGAATTGTTGTACCATTGTAGGGAGTATTATCTGTTACATACGGGTGAGTTATTATACAGTTATAGAGAGTATTATCTCTTTCATAAGGATGAGTTGTACAGTTGTAGGGAGTATTATCTGTTTCGTAAGGGTGAGTTGTCGTACAGTTGTAGGGAGCATTAAATGTTACGTAAGAGTGAGTTGTGCCGTTGTTGGGAATATTATCTGTTACGTAAGGGTAAGTTATTATACGGTTATAGGGAGTATTACATGTTACATAAGCGTGATTGATTGTACATTTGTATGGAGTATGGTATGAATAGTCCTGTATCTCTCAGTGTTTGTGTGGAGCTGTAGGAGCCTGCTGGAGAATGAGCTCCTCTGTCCCTCTATAGTCTGGTGCAGTGGGGGAGTTATTGTACAGTTGTAGGGAGTATTATCTCATCTGTCTCCCTATAGTCTGGTGCAGTGGGTGCAGTGGGTGAGTTATTGTACTGTTGTCGGAAGAAAATCTCCAGTAACTTGATGCACACATTAAAAGACCTGAGCTTTAGGCCAATATTAATTAATACAGATGGGGAGTAGCTAAAATTAAAATGGTTAAAATGCAAAATGATGTAGTAATATACGGTAGTGAGTTCTAGGATTTAGTGAATAATTGGAAATACCAGGCTTAACATTTGTGAGTTTACCTTTTGGAGTCACGTTCTACTGGTGCCGTTATTCAACCCCAAATCAGTTGAAAGGACTTAGAGACATAAGAATATTACAGAACACTTGTAGCATTTCTCAGACAAATTAAGTTCAGCATTCATGGATCATAATTGTGGATATTTCTTTCAAAAACAGTGACACTTCCATAAAGTTATTTTATATGGACCACCGCCTCCATCTGAAACTACCAATTCTTCTTTTTTTTTTTCTTTTATGTCACTTTGCTTTTATTGGTTTGTTTTTACTGTTTTATCATTCCAAAACAGGAACAGAAGCCTGGGTGACTCTAGGATAGTCTACTGTTGCATATATAATGTAAATTTTTTTCTTAATTTGATGCTCTTACAATCTCAGTCTGAGGTTTTTTTTTTTTCATTAGATAGTTGTCTTTTATTGTAGATGTCCACTGATGCTTTGAGGGCACAGTAGTTGTGCTCCAGCTCCTGGTTATTGATTATTTGGCAGCTAATGACATCACTTTGAACAGATATATCGTTTTGGTGAATAGTGTCTTCTGAGAAGTTGTATAGATAGGCCAGTTCAGGTGACAGAGGAACAGAATATCCCAGCAGCACCTGCCCCAGTACATCACAAACCATTTCCTAAAATACTGTGATATTTGATATTTCCAAAATATGAGAATGGTCCACATTGATTTCTCCTCATTCCCACCAACAAATCTGATGCATCTTTAACTGTTTCCTCTTTAGTTTATGTGTAATAAAAAATCAAATTACCGTAATTTCCGGACTATAAGCCTCTACTTTTTTCTCACACTTTGAACCCTCCATCTTAAACAACGATGCGGCGAATATATGGATGGATTATTTGTGCAGCCTGATGCAGAAAGCACCGCTGTATGTGCGGTTAAAGTTGCAGCTTTAGGTAGAGCTGTTTTCAGCACTGAAACAGTGTAATAAAATAAATGATGATGCTAAATGAACGTTAATGAGTGGGATACGTCTTAATGACCCGTATGTGTTAAATGCAGGTGAGTGCGTAAATGACGAGAAGAAATGTCCCAAACTTCAGTAGCCGGATCGAGACAACTAACCCCACCCCCGAGAGAGCCTGAAATCTGCTGAAATCCTCCAAGACAATGACATGATTCCAGACAGGACAGCATCTCTTTCTACGCAGTAGAGCGCGAGGAGAGACGGTGGTGATGCGTCGAGGAAGATGCTCGTTTGATTGTGTTTTGAACAGTTATTTTGCGCTTCATGCACACACCCTCCTCATGGAGAACACACGAAGAAATGCACATGATGCAGCTTTTAAGTTAAAGGCGATTGATCTGGCTGTGAAAGAAGGAAACAGAGCTGCTGCACGTGCGCTCGGCATCAATGAGTCGATGGTGAGACGTTGGCGACGGCAGCGCGACGAACTGACTCGATGCAAAAAGACGACAAAAGCTTTCAGAGGCAAAAAAAGCAGACGGCTCAAACTTGAAAACGTTTTTGAAGACGTGGACACCTGCGGCTTATATTCAGGTGCGGCCTACATATGTACAAGTTTTTACAAAATACAGTTGATGCGGCTTATATTCAGTCCGGAAATTACGGCAGGTTCTTCCAGGCAAACAACCAAATTCTTAAATGTGAACACTGGCATTGGTTCTCTGAGATGTCGCAATGCTGAGCTGGATTCCAATAGGATTTTTATTTTTATTCCAATACAGCTCTTTTGTTCTAAGACGTTGAGACCTACGGGATTTTGTGAGCTGTGTAGATGTGAGGATTAGACTTTGACAACAAAAAAATCTGATTTAAAAATATGTCTAATAAGATTCTGACATTGTTCTGCTGTATTTTGAGTCGGGGATAAAGCATAGATGACATACTTCATCATAAACCAAAATCAACAAATCCATAATATACATAATAATAATAAAATCTAACACAGATAACGCTGATGCCTACCAGATGCAATTTAGTTAAGTTTTTTGGAACATTAAAGGCAAGAAATAACATAATCTCTTTGGAAAACTACAAGGTGACAGTTTCCCTCAACCTTAAAAGTTGTATGAAGCACATTTAAAGTAGAAGAAAATTATTTGAAAACTGTATCGTCCTCGTTGTCTCCTGCAGGCGGCCAGACCCCCCCTCTGAGTCCTGGTCCAGGTCTGAAACAGGAACCCCCAGAGACTCCTAAGATTAAGGAGGAACCGGAGGATTGGAGCATCAAGCAGGAGGAGGAGCAGCTGCAAGTGTGAGTCTCAAAAACTTTAAACACATCCAACTCAGTATTTGTATTTAATGTATTTTTTACTGAGATTAGATTGGTTAGTATCTATTCATTTATTTAATTATTACAGATCAATAGTTAATTTCTTGTGGCCATTTCCAACATCATTTTCTTATTGTAACTAGGGATGTGCAAAAATATCAGAATATCAATATATCGTATCGTTTAATGCGATGATACAGCATCGATATTTTGGCCTGCTGTATCGATATATCGCCAAGAGTATTTTTTGGTATAATTAATAATATTTTGTTACAGCGCTTCAGTTTTGTTGCTTGTTTAGAAGAAGGAAACTCTTTTATGCGACACATTTGACATATTTACTGTTTTGATGATTAAAATGTTTGTGTTTCATGTGAAGAAGCAGATGGTAATTAAAGCGCTCGCTGGATCACCGCTGAAGTGATCAGGTGCTCTTCGGAGATCCCAAGTGGACAAATGACTTACTGGATGAAAAAAGGAGATCCGAGACACTCTTATTAGACTTTGCTATGATTTTATTTAATCTCAAATGCGTTTCAACTTGCATCTTCATCAGTGAATGTTAAATTCCCAGGTGTGTGTTGGAGATATTTAAATGTTCAAATCACATGATGACATGACATATATGTATATATACATTTTTTGACATACATATTTAAAAAGGGGACAAAATGATGCATCACAATAATATGGGCGTGCACCAATGTGGGCACAGGCACCCGTAACCTCTGCTCTGTGGACAGAGTGGTGCACGCTCATACAGAAAATCTAGCAGTACACAATTACAAAGTTATACACTAGTGAATATTATACTGTTATACAATAATATTATATTGTAAAGTACTATGGCACAGACATTGGCAAGAGCTGTAAATATGAAAAACTGCAATCCGAGTGTTACAGATAAGGTGAGAGGTCCATTTCCTCATTTAATCCTGGGGAGGTTGTAGCTCTTAATTTGTGGATCCAATACAGTAAGTCTCATGGTGTAAAAGGTGTTTTAGTCTATCTCCTCCCCTGAGGTTCTCTGGTACATGCTCAGTCACCATGGCCTTTAAAGTATTTGGGTCACTGTGACCAACCCGTTTGTAGTGTTTTTCCATAGGATAATCACTATTTTGTGTGCGAATGGCATATTTATGCTCTTGCCAGGCATTCTTTAAATTTGCGTTTCGTCCTGCCAACCTAAACACAACCGCATTCACACTCCAACCTGTATACAACAAAAGTGGTGTTGCATGTTGCGAAGCCTCTGCATAAAGTTTGTTGTGTCTCTGAATTAATTTGTTTTTACCACATTGTTACTGTGGTTGCAAATGCCTCATCTGTAAGTGCCTTGTTTCTGTGATAGTGGAATGTTTCTGAGCAGGTAAGTGACTTGTCACTAGGTGGTCTCTAAGGGTAGGAGCCCTACAATATGTGCAGATAGGAGTGTTTTAGAAGGCTGGAGCGAGACCGGGACCACTTTGGAGTATACTCCAATTCTTTCATATTATATTTTTGATTTTATAGGAAAGATCACCATATTGTGTAGAGAAAAATATAGAAGGACTCTGTGGCTGTCTTTTTGTTTTTTTGTAAAAGATCCTTTCTGTGAATTTTGTTAACTTTTGACAACAGTCCAAGTCTTTTTTTCTTGTATCCTCTTGTATGGAATCTCCTGTGCATATTCTTTTGAGTGAGTTTTGAAGACTTTTTCTGTATTGCATATCCTTTTAAGGCGCTGGAATTGACCAAACGGTATATTTGATATCAATGACTGTGGGTGGAAGCTTTCAGCTCTAAGGATGATGTTGCAATCACTCAGTTTTCTGTAGATGGATGTTTGTAGTTTTCCCGTGTCATCAACCGTAATTTAAAGGTCCAAGAAGTTTATTGTAGTCTGACAGTCTGATGTTTGATGTTGATTTGTGTTATTAAGGTACTCATGGAAACTTATAAGTTGAAGGAAAAAGAGGTCATCAATGTAGCGCTCGTATCACTGGATATTGTCTTTGAAGGGATTTGAATGGTCATAGACGGTCCTCTCCTCCCACAATGTATAAGCCTGCATAGTTGGAGGCATATGCAGCTTTCATGGCTGTGCCCGTGGTCTGTCTGTAGAGTCGATCCAGGAACAGAAATACATGTTTTTTAAGAGTCCACTCTGTGAGTTTTACTATAAGGTCTGTAGGAGGAAACGGACTATCTGGCCTCAGTTGTAAAAAGTGATGTACGGCTTCCAAGGCCTCGCTGTGATCTCTGTTAGTATATAGTGCTTCAATGTCCATGGTTACCAAAAAGGAGTTTTTAGACACTGTGTGTCCCGTCTAGTTTGTTAAGCACATCAGTAGATGTAGACCTGAAGGTATGATTTCAGGGCCGTGATAATACTAATCCCAGGCGAATAGGGCTTTATAAATCTTTTCTTTAGCCCTATTTGCACAGGATTAGTATAACCTGTGGACCTTTGGTGATTTGTAATATTTGCGGAGGATGCCTGAGATCTTAATCCTGTGCGAATGCACCATGTCTATAATTTCTAAAGTAAAAATTCTGCAGCAAATTACCTACCATAGTTCACACAGACGTCCAATGATAACACTAGTTCCGTGCAAATCTGTAATTGTTGTAATTGCGCACCTTTCTCTTTCTTTTCTCTTTCAGTTTCTGTCACTGTCAGTAAAATAGAGTAATTTACGGACTTTACTTATCCCGTGCGAATGCGCAAGTAACACAGAGGTGGGGCGGTAATTTGCAAATTATCACATGTTCCCAGGTTGTACTTATCCCGTGCGAATAGGGCTTTTGTTGGTACTTCGTGTGAAAAAAGAGTCACAGTTATAGTTTATCTCAATATTCCACTGTAGCAGTAACGTTTGTTTGTTTGTTTCAGGACTATCCCAGACTACATCACTGTGCGTGTGAAGACAGAAGAGGTGGAAGAGGATGAGGAAACACTGGGAGAGGACATCAGCTCCGAGGCACATCTCCACTCAGAGGCGGAGGGAGACATGGAGCATTTGTCCGACAATGAGGTGGACTGGACCGCCCCGCTCAGCTGTTCGACTGTACAGATGGACACAGAGATTGACGGAAACAACCAAGTCCAGTTTATGGCCAGAACCGCCACCGCACAAAACTTCAGTCTGTACGGGCCTGTAGCAGAGACCAGCGCTGCTATTTACAACGGAGACATCCCGGGAGCAGCTGAAAGACTTCCCACCGGTGAGCGATCTTACAGCTGCTCAATCTGCAACAAAGATTTTACCAACATCTCCGGGCTCATCTATCACAAGAGAACGCACACCGGAGAAAAACCTTACAGCTGTCCGATGTGTAACACGCGGTATACCTCTAGCTCAAACCTGAAAAGCCACATGAGGAGTCACTCAGGGGAAAAACCTTACAGCTGCTCCATCTGTAACTCGTGGTTCACCTCGAGCTCCAACCTGAAAAGACACATGGGGAGCCACTCGGGGGAGAAACCGTTTGGATGTTCGAGCTGCGACAAGACCTTTGCCCGGAAGAGTCACCTCGAGGTCCACATGAGGACGCACACGGGGGAAAAGCCCTTCAGCTGTTCTGTCTGTAACGCACGGTTTGCTTTGAATGCCCATCTGAAAAGTCATATGCGATGTCACAAAGAAAACAAATAGGAAATCAAAGGGTTCGGGGTGTGTTCGTGTGATTGTAAAGAGCCTGCTGTTCAACATTCCCTGAGGCTGTGAAGCTTTATGTTATTTTATTAACATATTTTCTTTAACCTTTTATTTAACCAAATGTTTGAGGACTGATTCCCATGACCTGACCAAGAGGCACCAGCAGGGAAACATACAAACACAATGCACACGTCACAGTACAAGACACTGCGCTTCAATTCTGTCCTACAAAGGCAAAAGGACTTTAACTCTTCAGAGTGTGAAACTGAGAAAAATTACGTCAAAATTTCTGTTTTGTCCAGACAAAAGTATAATAGGTAAGGCTCCCAAAATTTGATAACTAGTTGCTATAATGAAGAAATATTTGTATGCGAAAATCTTGAGCTCAAAATGGACCTTTGACTCTTATTTGTCAGTTTCTGTACTAATGTGCCAAAAATAAGGAGTCCTGCAAAGAAAAAAGGAAGTAACATTATTGACATGATCATTATTTGCTTGATTTTGCCCAGACTTCCATTCATTATAAGAAAAACACCTCACCAAGGTCAAGTCATCATGGTGTTTGTTTGAAATGACATTGAAGAGCTTTGGATTTTTTGTTTAGCGCGACGACATTTACACAGTTAAACAGTTTGACAGACAAGTCACGTTGCAGTATAGTGTGTACTGTAGGGGTCTCCAACCTGTAGCTCTCCACCCCCTTCCAAGTAGCTCGCCAAAGGATTTCAGAATTATACATATTGCATTGAATAACTTAAAATTTGATTGATTAAATGCCTATTTCCTTTGTAAATTTACAATTTTGTACACTGATAACTGGATAATGGGTTATGTTTTATAGAAATCTAACTGTACCTCATACCGCTGCAACCACAGGCTTACCAAATTTACAAAATTTCTGGCAACTGCTAAAATTAGTAGCTCTCTGGCATTTTCATTTTACAAAGTGTAGCTCACAGGAGGAAAAAGGTTGGAGACCCCTGATGTACAGTATGAATAAATATACAAAATACTTTCACATTAAAGATCAAGTAAGTATAATTGAATACAAAGGTTTATTTGTTTAATGTGTTAAGACTCTGTGCCAAGGATGCAACAAAAAGAAGGAGGCGAGAGGTTGGATTTTAAAATAAAATGTATTTATTAACTAAATCAAACAAAACATACACTGTTTCTGCCTTTTGTCTTTGCTCGACTCTTATTTTTGGCTCATCATACAAAGGCAGAGAACAGGAACTGAAAAATAAGAGTCAAATACCCCCAAAATGACATTAACAAATTTTTGACCAAACTTAATGTTACGGTGTTCTGCCTTTGTTGTGCAGAATAGGATAAGATATAACCTTAATCTAAGGTTTGTTTTAACACAGTCTGATCATAAAGAGCTGACTTAGATTGAGCTAGTACTGTTAAACAAATCTCTCTGAAATAATTACTGTCACACCCTTCCCCGTCTTCCAGTTCCCTAACTACAGGTGTTTTCATGGCTCCAAAACACCTGGAACAACATGCACTTCTACTGTACGCTGATTGACCTCTCCACAGCCGTGACCTGTAACTTGACCTGGTGGCGGCACCTGTTTGTCTCCATGGAGAATCTATTTAACGCCTCAGTGTGGAGCAGGAGTCTCCAACCTGCTGCTCTCCACCCCCGTCCAAGTAGCTCGCCAAGGGACTTCAGAATTATACCGTTGGTTAATTACACACCTGTTCCTATTGTGCATAGGGTTAGGGTATCATTAAGAAGTTGATGATACGATACATACCTCAATACATAGGCCACGATACGATACATATCTCGATACAATGAGCTTTCGATTTGATACGATACATTTCAAATCAATACGGTTCAATAAAAATGGTTAAATGATTAAATATCTTTGTTAAACCACTTCATATAAACAAGGTTCTTTCCTCTAAACAATCAACAAATCTGTAGCGCTGTAAAAAAATAATTTAGTAAAATATACCAAAAAATACTCTTACGATATACCGATACAGCAGCCCACGATATCAATACTGTATCAGTACATTAAACGATACGATATCATCATCATCATCATCTTTATTCCGGACTCATGGTCCATTTTTAAAAAAAAGTCAAGGACAGTGACAATACAAAACAGTAAACGCTAGAGCGCTAAAATGAGCATCTCTCTGGCATTTTTGTTTCGTAAATGTGGCTCAGTAGAGGAAAAACTTTGGAGACCCCTGGCTGTGGAGCTATAATATCTCTATGAAGACAAGCAGGTGGCGAATTTTTCACCAGTAAAGTTACACCGTGCGCTTTTAGAAACTTTTAACTACTGATCCTTTCCACATCTTCTCTGTCTGCTCAAAGAACCAAGGTACTATAATGAAAGTTTTAGGAGCCAAGTTTGTCCAACATTGCTACTTCTTGTTCGATTTGCCCCTTTAAATATTCATTATATCATCTTATTTTATTCGCACTTATTTGTCCACACTTTAAATACACTAATGTTTATTGTTTATTGTTGTTGTTTATGGTTTTATCAGGATCCCCATTAGCTGCTCTTATGACGGCGGATTGTCTTCCTGGGGTCCTCTCAAAAATAATACTCACCCGTGCACACAGACGCAGCCGGGCCGCTCCGTAAGGACAAAACAAAACACAGGAATTCTCAACGTTCCTGAAGATGTTTATGGTCTAAATCAGGGGTGTCAAACTCAAATTCACAGAGGGACAAAATTAAAAACAAGGACTAAGTCGTGGGCCAAACTAAATATTTATTGTAAAATTTCAATTCTCTTCTTTCGAGATATGTAATGTTAAACCTTTTCTTATTAAAATAAATGTTTTTAATAGTTTTGCTTAAACATTGAATTCAGAACACTGAATTAACATTTAATTAATTAAACAGTTATTAATGCTTATTAAGATTTCAGTGTTTGCACAAAAACATCGATTGTAATCTCCAATACTTTAAAGGGAAGAAAATAGTTCATGGGTTAGTACTCGCAGAATATGGCCTTAGACAAAATTCTATTAAAAGTACTTTATAAATACTAACAAAGATGTAATTAAGCACTTATTATGCATTTTACTATTTACTAGCTATTAATATGTGGTCCCTAATCTAAAGCTGTTACCCAAAATTTTAAATAAATCATGTCTCTATAGTCTATCTGTAGCTGACGGGCAGCTCTAATACATATTTAATGATCTGGCGGGCCAAATATAATTATATCGCGAGCCAAATTTTGCCCCTGGGCCTGAGTTTGACACGTCTGGTCTATACTATAAACAACCAGATACTGCATAGTTACTTGATACATGCAGCTGAATTTACACATCAGTTTTCAGAGTATAAATTCCCTTGAAAGACCCATGCACGTTTCCATATTGTGGGGTTTCAGACGACAGATAAATGATTAAAATGCTGTTTTTTGTTGTTCTTCTTGCAATACAGTGACTCGTATGGTCTTGTCAAAACTAGAAATGAACAGATTTGACATTTTTGCATTTACAATTTGGATATGTCTTGGCCAAATGCAATATAATAAATAAATAGAGTCTTGAACCCATCTAGGAGTATGGTATCACATTTTATAACCTAAAAAAAACACCAATGGGACACTTAAAGACCATTCATCTACTCAGTTTGTAGGAAAGAACACATTTGACTGGATTTCCAAAGACTAACTGGTGAAAAATCTCATAATAAACTGGACTATTTACTATTTACTAGCTATTAATATTGTGGATGTTTTGAGTTGAACAGAAACAAATTTGCCCTTTTCTTTTGACCCAGCTCTGCATCTTGAGTTGGTCTTGGTCAGGATTACCCAAAACTCGCAAACTCCACGCAGAACGACCCGGGAGTTGAACTTGGAACCACTGATTCTGTTTCCAAATACTTATTTGCGCCGTTTCTGTTTTTTCTTTCCTCCTCATTTACCCACTTGAATGTTAATAGTGATTCATGGATGTTTGATTAATCTATTTTTTTACAGCGTTGTAGATGCTGTTGCTCTGAAAATTCCCATTTCCCTCTACACACGTTCAGTACAAACACAAATGCATTTTATGACTTTATTACGTTTTACAAAGTTACTCGTTTTGCAATATTTGAAATGTTCTGTTCACCTGCAATAAACTGTGACCTTGAAATAACTAAAAACAGACTCTGCCCATTGTTTATAATTAAGAAACTCAATTTAGACTCAGATTTTGACAGAGAAATACTTATTAAATGTTTTATTTTATTTCTTAAGCACTTAGTAACCTTCACATGGTACGCTTTTTACACTTTTAAAACGAGAATATAGGGCTAGATAATGTGGGTGGAATGATAATTAACAGAAATCAGATATTATTCACTTTTTAATCAATAAAATTAAATGTATTTTGCTAAAACAGGTTGAATAGTGTCCAGAGTCCAGTTCCACTTCTCTTTAGGCACCTTGGGGTTACAGGTTGTTATTTCCAGTCCACTTTAGTCTCGATCTTCCACGGAGGAAATACAAATGTCAAAGTAAAGTGTCCATTCATTTTTTTCCAATACAACATCAGAATAAAACATATTTTAAGAGTCAAGTTAAAAGTTAATCAGATATGGGGTTACTAGAGAGTGTGGCCAGACAAACGAGAACTTACAGAAAAAATTATAAATAATATGACAATTTTAAATAATTATTTTTATTGATATTTAATAGAATTTGAATTAATGATTTTGTTTCTTTCGTAACCACGTTCTTGTGTCTGTTAGGTCCTGAGACACTATGAGCTAAACGTAGAAAGATGAATTAAATTAAGTACTTTAATTTTGCAGTTTTGCTCCAAAGTCTTTCATGACACCAAAAAAAAAAAAATGAATGTAAACTATGAATTGTTTTTAGACACTGGTTCCAAAATGACTGAACAGCAGCCAGGCCTACAACTGACAAAAGAAATGAGTTCTGCAAAACTTTGGAAACAACAAAAAGCAGGATTCTGTTCAGAGTGAACACTGTAAACAACTTCAGGAGTATTTCAATTTGAGAGAAGACAACAAACCCGTGCATTTCAAAACATGTTTCAGAACACGTACAAGATTTCTGTATTAAAAAAAATCAAGATATTTTGTTCTTTGCGAGGATTGCAAAGATTTCTGTTATCTAAATAATTGTGATTTAATATTTTCACCAACTAGAATTGCATTTTTGGTTAAATTTTGAAACACTGTGCAGCCCCAGCACTAATACAGTTTAATTCAAAGTATGTATCTGAAACTTAAGAGCAAAGTTACATATAAATGCACAATTTATTTTTATTAATGGCCCCAAAGCTGATGAACCACCATCAAACTTTAAACATTTAATATACATTTCTTTCTTAACGTCTTACTGGAAAAATGAATGAACATAACGGTGCACTATGTATGTTTTTGACTGGAATGTTCTGCAGTTTGGCATTACATTTATCTGTTTCCATAAAGAGAAGTAGGTGACTCCACCAGGCTATATAATCAGTCAGATCTGTGGAGAGGCGACCTCGCTAGCAGGTTAAGGTATTTTTTAAAAAAACACTTGCAATAGACCAACAGGAACTTTTGGTTAATGGTTTTCTGTGGCAAAATGTGTGTGTAAATGTCTTCCATATTTTCCACCAGCTTCATAAATCTGCCTTATCACCAAATCTTCATCCAACAAGGTCGACAAAGGATAAACATGAAGAATTTATCCACAACTATCAAGGTAAGAAAGACGAAAACGTAAAGGCGAACAACAATGAAGCATTAGTGAACTACTGAACAAAACTAACATTATGGTCATGAATAAAACTTGTTCACTCAGACTGATTCTAGAATTAAAATTAAAAATTGATTTCATGATGCCGATATTAGCAATACATAGATAGATTTGTGCAGTTTGAATCTGTGAACATCTCCAACATTCAAACTGCACAAGTCTTCAAAAATATCGAAATATCATAACGTTAAATATGATGATACAGTATCAATATCGTGGGCTGCTGTTTTGATATATCGCCAAAAGTATTTTTTGGTACATTTTACTAAATTATTTTGTTCCAGCTCTGCAGTTTTGTTCCTTGTTCACTGGAAGGAAACTCGTTTATGCGACACGTTTGACATTTTCACTGTTTTGATGATTAAAATGTTTGTGTTTCATATGAACTTTGAACAAAAAAATGGTTTAACAAAGACTTTTAGTGTCACAGACATGATTTAGCCTTTATTTTTTTATTGAACCGTATCGAATTGTTTTGAAATATATCGTATCAAATCGAAATTGCGCTGTATCGAGACATGTATCGTGCCCATGTGTCGAAGTATGTATCGTATCGTAACTTCTTAATGATAACCCAGCCTTAATCATGAAATACTTTTTTAATTTTAATTCTAGAATCTGTCTGAGTGAACAAGTTTTATTCATGACCATAATGTTAGTTTTGCTCAGGAGTAGTTCACTAATGCGTCGTCGTTGTTCGCCTTTAAGTTTTCGTCTTTCTTACCTTGATAGTTGTGGATAAATTCTTGTTTTTTGTTGACCTTGGTGGTTGAAGATTTGGTGAGGAGGCAGATTTATGAAGCTGGTGAAGAGTAGGTGAAACATTTCTAGAGACATTTTGGCAAAGAAAACCATTAACAGGAAGTTCTGCAACCTTACCAGGCGGGTCGATGTGAAAAAAAGGTCTTTAGAGTCTATTGAATTCAAGACAGATCTGTATAATGCCAAACTCTGGAACATTCCAAAGCAATAACATCTCCACGGAGACAAGCGAGTGGTGCTTTTCCTCACCACAAGTTAGTTACACAGTCCACCTTTAACAGTCGGACCCAGAAGAGCTCGCCCACGCTGAGCTCCATTCACACACCTATTGACACTACTTGGCCACGCCCACTAGCGCCGGCCGAAGGGTGCGTCCGTGCAGCTTGTAGCCCACTTTGGTAACCACGGCGACGGTGCCCGGCTCCTTGCCGTCGACCGGCGCGTGGAACAGGGCCTCGTGCTCGTACGGGTCGAACTTGAGTCCGTCTGGGTTGAGCTTGACCAGGCCGTGTTTGGTGAAGACCTTCTGGATCTGGACTTCGGTCATCACCAGGCCGTCGTACAGGTTCTTCAGGTGAGGGTTCTGGGCGGTCACCTCCTCCTTCGGCACGCTCTCGGTGGCTTTTTCCAAAATGTCCGCCACCTCCAGTAGGTCCTTGCAGAAGCCCTGAATACCTGTGGAGGAAAAAGGATTCGTATGAGTCAGGAATATTACCCAAAACCAGTTTATTTAGATTTAACACATTTTCACTAGCTAGGACCACGCCAACGACAACATAGTGCGAAGTAGTTTATTGATAATGTACAAAGCGAGGCAAAGATGGCTGGGTTGAGACTATGGGTGGGGGCTCCGTCTCAATCTACAATTGGCCCAGCCGGAACGGGACCCCCCTTGTAGGGGTCTTATGACTGAAAGACAAAATAGGGGATGGGAGGGTGGGGTCGAGTTCGCCGAGACAAACTGGGATGATGGGAAAGGCTGCTACATATAGGCTTCTGGGAAATTAGAGGCATGGTCGAGGTGAGTTGTGGTTCGCCGGTGAGAGGAGAGGGCGGCTGAGGCGTGGTCCTGCTCCTGAATCTCAGTTAATCGTATTAACTACATTTATAAAACACACAATTCCCAAAAGTGCTGCAGAGAAAATAAAAGACACTAACCATAATAAATACTTTGTTACTGAAACTAAGAAGCCTCCCTTTGGCATATTTTAATAGGATATAACAGATATAATTTAACAGGTAGACAATAAAAAGTAGCCACTAAACCAAATAATTTTTTGTTGCAGACTTACTGTATTTATGTATTATAATTATACAAAGGTGTATGTAGCCACTTCATTTTAAAATAAATAAATAAATAGCAAACAGTGAAGACACTTGGTGAATCTATCAAAAGGAGATAATTTTCCCATGCCATTACTGACATCAAGTGGCACAAAACTGTAACTGCATTTTCTAAATTTGTGAAGAAAAAAACTTAAAAGCAGCTGATCTCACCATATAATTTAGCATCTTCTATCATCTTCTGACTCCTCGTCCTGAGGTTCTCTGTGTCTGCTAATGCCCGCTTGTATTTCTCCTGTCAAGAAAAAACTTTGGGTTACAACTTTACACAATTCATAATAACTTGTTCTGCTGTGGAGTGGAGATGGACGGCAAGGAGGATATTCTTGAGGAGCATAGGTCTGTGTAAAACCCAAGGGTCCATTGCAAAATAAAACTGCATTCTGTCAACTGGATAAAAGTATTTTAAGTGTGAAAATGTTCAGCCGCTCGCTCAGTGTCTTCGTCAGTTCTGACAGGGTTCTCAAAGTTACTTACTCATATCAGTCTGAGAGAAGGCACCAACTACACTGAAATGTACCAAACCCATTAAACTACCATAGACCCATAACATACAAGAGCAATCTCTGAAACAATGTGAATCAAAGAAATAAGTATTTTATGGTTGTTGGGTTGTGGTCTCAATAATTGTAAATAACCACCAAAACTTCTCACAATAATTGTAACATTAAAATGTTATAAAGTGACATCCTCACTGGCAAATCAAAACTCCACATCATTCTGCCCACATATTCTCTGTCCTCCACACATGTCTAAACCAAACTATTGCTGGTTTCAGTGGAAATGTTGCACCTTTGGTTTTACTCTTCCACATTATGACATCTATCTTATCCATATAAAGAATGTTCAAAAGTTTTGTTTTAACTTTTCATTTCCA
This sequence comes from Boleophthalmus pectinirostris, assembly GCF_026225935.1. Taxonomy (NCBI): domain Eukaryota; kingdom Metazoa; phylum Chordata; class Actinopteri; order Gobiiformes; family Gobiidae; genus Boleophthalmus; species Boleophthalmus pectinirostris. The sequence goes on along the minus strand of NW_026571153.1, from coordinate 7,651,537 downwards.
TGCAGTCATGCAGGTGACGTCACACCTGCACAAAGTTTAATTCTTTTCCTTTAACCTTTTACATATATCATTTATCAACAGTTTTAGTTTTGAAACGTACTGTCATGTCTTTAAGTTGTTCCTCCAGTTTGGTCTTCTCCTCAAGCAGAGCTTTGTCAGCTGTGCTCTGCTCTGGTGCTGCCTCCTCTTCTCCGCTCTTCTGCTGAGTCGCTGTGCATAACAACCGCGGTGACGCTCTGTTTACAAAATTATCACAATTATCAATTCATCAATGATCATTTTATATATGTTCATTTCCACTCTTATTATAGTCATAAGAATAAGCAAAAATAACTTAATTTACATATAAGTTATGTACAATCAAATTGAGTTAAAATGATTTTACAAAACATATGAGCTTTTACTTGTTTATGTGAAATTCAACTCATTTTAAAGCCCTTTTCTCTGGGTTTTACAATCTCAGCCCATTTCATGCTGAGGTAAGTGTACATTTATTCATTGACTGACAGCAATATTCTACATTCTAAGTAACTGCTGTAAATTCATTACAAAGTAGTTCACTAGTAATTATCTATTATCTGTTGGTCAAATAAGCTTCTATTGGATTTCAGTGTTTGTTCACAACTGTCGTGTCATTCGCTCTTTCCTAATGAATAACTGTTAATGTTTCACTGTGGACTGTCAAAAGAAGAGGACAAATTCCCCAGAGACAATAAAATATACTTTAATCTTCCACCTGAACACAAATATTAGGTAATCACACATATTTTCTTCCACAAATTGGAGTTTTCTGTAGAGGCCCTTCATGTGTCAATCTCTTACATCATCCAACTTGAGCAGGAATTGGGAATAAAGGACACCATATTCCAGGGCAGACAAGAGAAAGAAAGAAACTGGACAGGACCTTCACAGTAGATTTGGTAAAGATTTGGTAAAGTTAGATTTAGTATTTTGGATGAGAAATTAAGTCTAAATCTATACAAATATAATTGGCTACATCAGTTTTCCTGTTTGTGGCAATGACACGTGCTTACATTCTATTTTAACTGGATTTTATTAACAAGAAATCAACTCTACAGAGATTATAAATGTATATAAACTTCATTTTAATTGAAAATATAAAATCGGTGAAGTTAGAAGTGTCCATGAGCCAGATCGTGCTGGACTGTAGCTGCTAATGATGCTAACCCGATCCGTTTCAAACATGACATAACAGCTCTTTTCGGTCTTAAACAATCAGAATAAGCTTTAAATCTTCTCTTACCGTACAAACGCGGGTGAGGCTACGAGGGAGTAGCTCTGTCTGACTGCACGGACGCACCAGCTCGCCATCTTTTCTGTTATAAGAGGTAAAAAATAAAAAAGGCTCCTTGGAGTGCACGCTGACGGAGCACACTACCGGAATAGCGGAAACGGCGCGATTCAGCCAATCACCGTCCAGAGACACGAACGCCTCCCAATCAGCCAGCCAATCAGAGCACGCGTACGATGTGACGTTAAACAAAGTTGGTTGAGCAAAAGTGAGAGGTGAAATGTAAACACGTGACCAAGGACGTCCAAATATTGTCGGCGAAAGTGAGTTTGTTACAGCCTTGGACAAACACATGAAAAAATAAAACCTTAGAAATAATAAAGTAAAAGTATATTTGTATAAACAGCAACGACACGCGATTTTTATTTTTTAATTTACAAAAAATAAAAAAGAAAATGTATAAAGAGTCATTATAATTTGAAAAGAACTGAAATCTTAAAAAAAACAAAACAAAAACAAAAAACGACAGGTTCAGAACAATGGGCAAATGTGTTTCAGGCAAAGGTTGTCAAAATGTTGTCAGAGAAATTAAGTTAGTGACAACTTTGAACAAATATACATATAAAAAATTAGACCTTAGAAATAATAAAGTTAAATATATTTATATAAAGAACAACAAATAGCGACTTTTATTTATTTATTTTTTTTTTTTTTTCAATTTACAAAAACTAAAAATTTTAATTTACAAAAAAATAGTCATTATAATTTGAAAGGAACTGAAATCTAAAAAAAAAAAAAAATGATATTTTTTTAATATACAAAAAATAAAAACAATAAAATGTACAAAGAAAGAAAGTCATTATAATTTGAAAGGAACTGAAAAAAAGCGATTTTTTTTTTTTTTTTCATATACCAAAAAATAAATAAATAAATAAATAAATAAAATGACAAAGAGAGAAAGTTATTATAATTGGAAAGGAATTAAAAACTTTAAAAAAAAAAAAGGTTCAAAACACCAAAAATGGACACATGTGTTTCAATCAAAGCTTCAAAATCTATTCAAGTGTTTCAAAGATATGCCAAACATCATGTTAAAAAAAGTAGTATGAAAAGTATGAACTGTAAACAAGTTGCTTTTAAATGTAGTTGGAACTGTTGACATTTTAGAAATGTTTTACTTTGTGTGAAAAGGGGGCAGATATTACAAGCCTGTACTTCTTTCTGCTCCTTTTCATTCACATCGATATTAGAACATAATTATTTTGTGTTCATCTTTCAGGTCCTGGCAGCAGTGAAGTTTGTTTATGCTGCAGGTTCAGGTCAGAAAAGCATCATTCAGCAATTTATTTAGAAACGTGCTGGATGTGTTTATACAAACGGCCAGCAGAGGGCACTCCAACACTAGAACTTTTTAAAAGCACAAGGGAGAGTGTAGAGCTGCTTGACATGAATGATTAGTGATATAAAAACATTTACAGCTGATATATGACACATCACTTCCAAGAGCAGTGAAAGTTCTGGCTACAGTTCAGCTGAAACATGTCAACGAGGTAAAAACATCACATACTCCAGTGTTTCTCAAAGTGAGGTCCGGGAGCTTAGGCCTATGTAATGTATGTAATGTAGCTTGTCCATTACATAGGTCTAAGTAAGTAAACAGGTAAAAATGACAGAAACACAAAGTTTTACAATGTTTATAAAATAATCTTTTGTGTCAGCCATCTTAGGTGTTCTGGCCAAATCAGTCCCTGTGCAGCTTGTCATGGAGGAGGGGTGTTCAAATATTTTTAGCTTTTCAATCTAGACTGATTTCTACAATTAACACTGATTAATTAATAAAGGGAGCTCTAGTTTGGTTTTGGATTTAAGTGAATTGTTGTGATCACTGTTTTGCTAAGATTAACTTTTAAAATGTTACTAAACTCACCTGTACATCCCTGCTCTGGAGAATGGGAGAAACACTTAAGGGAGGCGCTCTATAAAAGGAGCCAAGCTTCGTGTGCTCCAATGTTGAGGTGTTGTGTACAGGCTGTTGCTGCCAGGGTGTTTTTACACTTTAACCCTCTTTTTTGTAAATACACTTCCTTTTTGTTGCTGGTGAAGAGTCCCAAGCTGTACCTCGTCAGACTGCTCACTTTGCCATCCGGGCTTTTACACATGTCAACAAGGCAAATGCATCACCTACTCCAGTGGAGGGTCTGGGTGCTCATGAGGCCTCAGACATCTCCAAAGTTTGTCCACACAACAAGCAAGAAGGAAACCTGAGTTTTAAATCCACTTGAGATAAGGTATTTACTTATATTTCTTTATATTAGTATTAAACCCACAGAAATATATTGTGTTTTAACATAAATGTAATCTAACATGACATATTATTTGAGTAGTATGTAGAGTAAATATATACATATGTAAATATTAGAGGGGCTCTGTGTACCATATTGTCTTAAAAGGGAATGTAAAATACTTTCGGCTATTGAAAAAAAAAAGACAAAATAGTCTTGACCAGTCTGAACCCAGTCTCAAGCCTTCTGGAGAATTTTGTCTGTCTCCAGTTCAAATCTAATCCGGGCCAGTCCAAGCCTACATGTCATGTTCTATCTGATTACACCATGATTTCATGAAATCCTGCATCAAATATGATAAAAACAAAGACATATATACACAAATTAGTTGTGTGGGTTTGTTTTCTACAGTCTGTTTATGGGCCATATAGACTTCATTTCATGGTTCAGACCTCACAGGGTTAAAATGCATTAGTAATCCATAAACTTGTATTGTCTTTTCCACAGATGATCCGGGACATGCCACTTCCACCAGTGACAGAAGATTCTTGCAGCTAGTTGCCGAAACACAACGAGGTAAATACATCTCTGGCTGTATTGTCTTGAAAAACAAAAAACTAAGTTATAAAATGCATTAGGCTATTGAAAAAGCTCCAATCAGAGTACGCTACTGTTTTCACTAATTATAGAGGGGAAAAAAGAGTCTCCTAATGCGTACGCACAGCACAGTGAGAGCTGTGTTTTGTTTATTTTTTGGCTAATGTCTCCATTGTGAAGCCTAAATGGTGTGATCAAGCCATCTGCAATGCATTGCTTTAATTTTTAGGAAAGTAGTTATATTCTGAATAGCACCAAATGAAAGATGAGCAGACTCTAACTAAATATTGTTACACACAATTTGCATTCTAAATACTTTGGTGTATATACATATTAATGTTGTAACAATAGGCCTTATTCATGCCTTCTAGAAGACGTTTGGAAACATTGGAAACATGCGGATGATGACTTCCGTTGTTGTTACTGACACTGAGCATGTGATAAAACCGTAGATTCAGCAGCAGCGTCTTCACACTGCAAATTTCTCTGATCTGTCAAAGATTTTAAAACTTATATCAGATTATTCATCTTGTTTTCAGATTTATTACCCACTTACTAGTTCTGAGACTGATTAATTCTAGTCTAGAGGTTGCTTATTTTAAGATAACTTGTTAAATAAAATGATCTTGCCTCATGGACAGATAATTTCACTACTTTTAAATCATTTCCTGATAGATTTAAGTGTTTGTTTTAAATGGCCAACCTTTTTTTGTACTGCACAGCCTGTCAAAGCTTTCCATGGGAGACGTGACTTTACAAGAATGGCATCTTCCATTTCACTCACAGGCAGCTGGTTGTAACTGTTGATCTGCCGAACATAACGGAAAACTACAATGACATCTTTTTTTTAAATGAAGTTAGGTAAATTATAATCCACAAATTAATAGTCAATTTATAAAAGGAAAAAAGAAAGACTACAATGACATCTAGATGAAGAAAACCGGGCCATTTGCATCCGCATGTTTCCAAATGTCTGCCGGTTTTATGACGTAATTTCGATACTAAGGAACTGACTCAATAATCAAGACAGAGTCCAATACCATGATGATAATAAATACTCTTTGATTAGACAATAGAATGTAATTTTCAACACTAAATAGTTGTACTTGTGTGACTTTTTTTGTATCAACACTTGCCAGTAACCAGTTTTGATAAAAATTTTCCTCTTGATTAGTGTAGTGGACCAATCAGAAAGGCAAAGACAAGGTATAAAAATAAGTTTCAATTTAATAAAGTTAAAAAAGAGAATTTAAGAGAATTTAACAAAGGCTCAAATCAAGTAAAATATTAAAGGTTGTACAGAAGATTTTCCAATGAAAGAGAAATGCAGCGACTACTTTTCCTTTTTCAAATGTCGCGCTTTGTTCGTCTTCCCCTTCTCTTCTTTTTTCAGCGACGTCAAAAACAGACTTTCTTTTACAGTGAACTGGTCGTGAATTCTTGTCTGCTATTACAACAAACTTTGTGCAAACTGAGAGGAAGCTACAGTTCGAAAAAGATGCCAAGAACCGCTGTGTTGGTTGAGTAAACAGCAGTTTAATTGAGTTTGATTGACAACCCAACAGCCAATAGGAAATGAGGTAGCCTTGTTTTTTATTGGCTGATGTTTATCTGGCCTCACTACATCCACAGTTGATAGATTTTCTTTTCTTTTTTTTTTTTTTTGGTCATCATAATTACAAGGCTGCTGCATCTCTGTAATGGTATTTTAGACTTTCATTGACAATTTGAAACAAAACAAAAAAATCCTCCATACAACCTTTAATGTAAATGAAATGAAATAATACTAACATTGTGGATTGGTGGCAGAGGGATCGACCACAATTAGTATCTGATTTTCCATAGTTTTTCTTTCATAGTACATATATTTAATACTTCTCAACACTGGCCAAGTAGTCATGATACTAGACATGCTATAGGTCTACTGTAGTGAGTGTCTCTGATTATTATCCTCTTGTGCCTGAAGGATCCTCGCGGGTCAAACAGCAGCTGACTTTTGGAAATGATCGCACTGAGAGTTGAGTCTGAGGAAAACTCTTTACGACAACTCCAGTAAATATGGATTAGGAAAAACAAACAAAATTGAATATGCACCCACGGAATTGTGTTTAGAGCTTAATCAAATACAAGCAGAGCGCAAATCAGTGGTAAATGAAAACTGTAATTAAATTCTGGCTGCTGGAAAAATTGTTGGATTCCATTATTGGGCTTTTCTTTTTTTTTTTTTTTTTTATTGTTTTAACCCGGTCACGCAAAGTAAAGGAGGAGGACATTTTTAAGCCGGGTGCCTTTTACCGTATGCGTGTGTGGTAGTGCATTAGCATGAACTCGGAGCAGGCAAACTGGTATGGAAGTAAATAGATAAGAAAACTAATCCCAGGGGTCATTTTCAGCATTTCAAATACCTGGTCGTCCTGTGCAACATCGTCTATTGAATTATTTCAGCAAATGCTACAAAGTGACGCATCATGCAAACAAAACAGACAGAAATTGTCCTGCATTTTCTACAAAACTGGAGCTAGAAACATGGAGCTAGATGTGATTCTCAATCTGTGGTGTGCACACTCCGTCTGTTGGTAGGCCTACACACAATTGTTAGATGTTATTTTATTATTTTACTTACCTCCTTTAGATAACTCTTTAGACCTGTTTACACAAGAACTCTTCTGGGTAAAAACTGCTAAATATTTTATCGGAATTGCCTTTTGTTTAGACAAAAGGTGTCAAACTTAAATTCACAGAGGCTAAAATTAAAAACTGGGACTAAGTCGTGGGCCAAACTAAATATTTATTGAAAAATTTCAACAACATCTGCATGTTTTCTCTTCTTTCGAGATATGTAATGTTAAACCTTTTCTTATTAAAATAAATGTTTAATAATAGTTTTGCTTAAACATTGAATCCAGAACAAGCTAAATATAAAATAATAACATTTGGTAACACTTTAGTTTAGGGACCACATATTAATACCTAACTAAGTGGTAATTGATTTGCTAATTAGCTGTTACTTATCTATTAGTTGATATTAATCACTTATTAATGCTTATTAAGATTTCAGTGTTTGCACAAAAACATTGATTGTAATCTCCAATACTTTAATGGGAAGAAAATAGCTAATGGGTTAGTACTCGCAAAATACGGCCTTAGACAAAAATGCATTAAAAGTACTTTATAAATACTAACATAGATGTAATTAAGCACTTATTATACATTTTACTATTAACTAGCTCTTAATATGGGGTCCCTAATCTAAGGTGTTACCCAAAATTTTAAACAAATAATGTTTCTATAGTCTATCTGTAACCAGCGGGCAGCTCTAATACATATTTAATAGGATCTCGCGGGCCAAATATAATTATATTGTGAGCCAAATTTGGCCCCCGGGACTGAGTTTGACATGTCTGGTTTAGACGGTGATGGCGTTTATGGGGCTTAAAAACACAAAAATCTGAAACCACCCTCCAGAGTGGAAAAGCTGAGTATGGTCCGCCGTAGCATTTCCATCTACACTGCCCAAGACTCAAAACTCTGGTCAGATCTGCTCACGTTGTGTACACGTTTACGTCACAAACATACAGTACACAAAAACCTGTCCACACACTTGTGCATCACTGTATGCACGCAGATTTCCTCCCAAAAACGCTCGTCTAATTGTGGAATAAAAAGTGAAAACGCGACACCACTTTTGTGTCTTGTGTTCAGACTGTCATCATATAAACGTAGCCTTTGTATTAAAGAGTTTTGCACACGTTTGGTTTTTAAAAATGTATTTATTGAATTGTCTTTCCTGGTCCTGAGAAAATGTACAAGGAAAGCAGGATTGGTGTTTATTGGTTTGGTTTTATGTTTTACTTGGTGCATGGTGTTCATGTATATAGTTGAATTTAAAATAGTTTCTTGGGTTTGTGTTATGGATTGTTTAATGCTTTTAAGCTAATAATAATTGTACCATCTCTGTGTGAGCTTGCTTAGTTTCTCCCAATCAATCAAACGAGTTAAAAGGCGCCTCCATCCATCAGTCTGTGTTGTGCTGCTGGAGGAGAAACTGCTGCCTGACCTCCATACCGCACGCTGCACTGTTTGGCACCTGCACTTTATAAATTATTGAAACAAAAAAGTAAAAATGTGGACCACGTCTTCCTGCCTTTGTGTGGATTTCGGTGGATTTTTCTACCTCCGTCGCTGAGGCTCACGACTCCTGGCTCACCTACCTCACAGAGCCACATGAGATAAGCCCAACAACTTAAACTTAAATATAATTATTATTTTGTCTAAACATGTTTCCTGTAATTTTCATGTATAGTTAAAATAATTATGTATTTAATTTCACATAAAAACATTAAAATGTATTAAGCTAAAACATAAAACTACAATTCCTAAAATTAAAAACAAGAAAAATGTTTTTTTTAAATAATAAATTGTCACATTTTTATACAGCAACTTTTCCACCTTCAAGGTTCTCAGAGAGTTTAAAATCAAGGAACCACTCACCCATTCACACACACATTCATACACCAGTGTGCACAGACACTGGGGGCGAGGTGGGTTAAGTGTCTTGCCCAAGGACACAACAACAGCAGTCATGTGTGGAAGCTAGAATCACACCGCCAGCCTGTGAATCATTGGATCTGATCACTCAACCGATGATAATTTATCAGTTAGTCACTGGAGTTTTACAGCGCCTTTCCAGACACCCAAAATGCTTTACACAGGTTATTTATTCTCTCCACACTTGGTGATGGTAAACTCTTATAGTAGCCACAATTGCCCTGTGGCAGACTGATGGAAACCACCGCCATCACTCACACACACTCCACTTTCATACCAGACAATGTGAGTGAAGTGTCTTGTCTAAGGACACAGCTGCAGTTTTTGCACTAGCGCCCCCCTGTGGCTCCTGGTGTTCCCAGCAGTCTCCCATTGAAGTACAGTCGTCCCTCACTATAACGCGGTTCACCTTTCGCAGCCTGTGGATTTTTTTTTTTGTGTGCAATTTGCATTCTTTTTTTTTTCTTTTTTTTTACAGCGAATGAATGTGCATTATGTTCCTCCCCCTGCATCCTGATTGGCTAAGGGACTGTAGACAATTGTCAATCATCTCTGTGTCGTGTCTCCTGTACAGTACAGAATGTGTTCAGCTGTCATATTTACATAAATGTTCGATCTCTAGCAGTGGGATTCTGAAGTGTTTGCAAGTTTTCTACCCAACAAAACCCACAATGTCGACGAAACATTCTGCAAGGACAAAGGCTCCTGTGGTCGCACCCAAAAGGCAGAGGAAGACGCAAACCATCGCACAAAAAGTTGGACTTCTGGACATGCTGAAGGAAGGCGGAAGTTTTGCGGCTGTAGGCGCCATTACAAAAAAAATTAATCTTCGTTTCTTTACACAAAGAAGGAGGAAAATAACATAAGGACGACAGCAGCAATAAGTTTTAAGAAGGATGCAAAAAGGTTTGTAACTGTCCTGTCTTGTGTCTGTGTGTAGTGAGGGATTTTTCAGCCTTAATACAGATATAAAAAAAAAAAAAAAGTTGACTACTTCGCGGATTTCGCTTTTGCGGGTTATTTTTAGAACGTTACCCCCGTGATAAACGAGGGAACACTGTACTACCCTGGCCCATACTGTTTAGCTTCTGAGATCTGACGGGATCGAGCTTTGACCAGCTGGTATGGCCATGATGTTGAAAGCGAGAGAGCGCCAACCTTCGAGTTAAAAGAATCCGTATGGTGCTATACCACTCCCGTTATGAATCCAATCTGCTGCCATCACGCTCTGAGTTCAGCTTCATGTTGTGGGCGCGTGCAGATTTTCTACCGTTTGCTTTTGGAGATTATGATTTATTATGTTCCGTGGTCTCAAACTCATTTACGCCTCCTCATTCTTCAGCATCAGAAACTTTCCCACGCCCAGCTCTGAGTGGCTGTTTAAAACTAAGAAATGGAAGATATGAAATAGTAAAGTTGTGTAGAACAATATGAAAGTAATTAGGCTCACGGAGTCTGAATGCGTCTTCACAGAATGCTAAATTTATAAAGATCTGCGCGCATCTCTAGCACGACGCTGCTCCCTCAACCATAACCTCAAAACACGACTACATCTGTCCATTCTGTTCCATAATTACACGCGCGACAATACACGACAGCAACACGAAGTTAGTAATTGTTTCTTGTCCAAACATTGCCATACAAGAAACTCATCCAAAAATGCAGCCATCCAAATCATAAGAGTCCAATTCCAGGCTGCAGTCGTCCTCATTGCAGTTAACCAGGTCTGACACGGCGGAACATCGGGGCGCCATCTCCCAGTGGCCGCTAATTTACGGTCACACCTTTTTAAAGCGTAAAATAGAAGAGCGTAAAATACTTTCGGGGACGTTCTGAAGTGAAGTAATTACCCCGGAGATCAGGGAGGTCAGTGATTGGCTGGCTCATTATTAGGGCGGAACATCAAATTATAAACCAAACCGTGGAATAGTCCTGTGAGAAATAGCTCGGGTTCATTTGTGTCTTTTTGAGGCGAGATTTTGGTATCGGTAATGACACGGGGAGAACATTTGTGAGGAGTTTAATTTTTATCTTGAGTGGATTGGACACATTTTCTCCAAACAAAAACCAAAAACATTAAATATGTTAAATAGAAATACTGACTTTTTACTCGAGGTGAAAGAATAGGCAAAAATGTAATAACTTTTGTTTCTTGTGCTGTACTTTAAATGATATTTTTTGTAATCTGTCTTTGCTATATGATCAGTTCTTTTTCTGATGCCCAAACTGCTTTGCTTTACAATTTTGTGCATTATTCCATACTCCATCACCAGTGCTGGTTAGGCCTGTAACGATAACAGATTTTGCTGGACGATAGAGATGTAACGATAACCGAAATATCGTGATATCGTATCGCCAAAGTTCTCACAATAATATCGTGGACCATCACAATATATCGAATTACAAGTCTCTCTGCTTAAATTAAGAGTTAAGGTGCAGCAATAGCTAAAAAAAAAAAAAAAGACAGAGGGAACTACGTAGACCGTGATCCTTTGCTCCATTTCATTGCAAACTACATGAAGAAATAACAGTTCTAAACACTTTTAAGTCTTAGTTCTTTGGATTAAGTCTTGTCAAGGCATTTTAAGAGGAAAACAGTTTTGTTAGACTCACAAAATATCACAATAAATATCGTACCGTGAGATGTATATCGTGAAAATATCGTACTGAGAGATTTGGATATTGTTACATCTAATTGTGAGCCTCCCACCATATCATGAGCTTTCCCACGATATTGCAATAAATATCGTACCGTGAAGTTCATACTGTGACGATATCGTATTGTGAGACTTGGGTATCGTTACACCACTACTGGACAATTAATTGACTAAGAAATTATTGCAATAAATGTTAATATTGACATTTTGAGACCAATTTCAACTGATAATGGAATAAAAATGAAAATACAGCCTTTCAAAGATCTATACATTTTACTTTCTAAAGAACATTTAACACAAAAACTGCAAAACAACCAAAAACAATAGGCCTAAATAAAATAGACTTGTTAACATAAGAATAATAGCCTAATGTAGTCTGGCTCACAGCGAGGACTTGTTAACAAAAATGTACTTGAATAAACCATTGCTAAAGAAAACACAACCAAAACAATAAATAAAATGGATTATTAAATCTCTTTAAGAAAACTCCCCTTAAAAGTGATTTTAGTCATTGATTTACATTGGAATATTGTGGCTCGTCTCTCTGTGGCTGCTGCTGTTTCCTCGTCATTTTGGTTTGAAGTGTTCGTGTGTTAACCCGCGACACAGGATCCTGTTTCGCTCTGAGGGAGCCGCTGTCCTGTCTGGTATCGTGTCGGTGTCTTGTACGTTACATTAGTGAACTACTGAGCAAAAGTAATGTTATGGTCATGAATAAAACAGAAGTAACTTGTTAACTCAGACTCATTCTAGAATTAAAATTAAAAATTGGTTTCATAATGTCGATATTGGCATAGATTTACAGATTGGTGCAGTTCGAATGTGAGACATGTCTTCCATATCATAATGTTAGTTTTGCTCAGTAGTTCACTAATGCGTCATCGTTGTTCACCTTTAAGCCTTCGTCATTCTTACCTTGATAGTTGTGGATAAATTCTTCATGGACAGAATGTTTATCATTTGTTGACCTTGTTGGTTGAAGATTTGGTGATGGGGCAGATTTATGAAGCTGGTGGAGAATATGAGAGACATTTCCAGACATTTTGCCATAGAAAATCATTAACCAGAAGTTCCGCAAACCTACAGCTTCCAACACTTCCGGACATTGTGAAAAAGGTTTATTGTCGGAGGATAAATACCAGGTGTGAGGCAGGTTGTTTGCTTCTTCATCCATGTTCATGGTTTGCTTTTTCTAATACCAACTCGGGCGGATGATTCTGTCATTGTGAGTTTGCTCCAAAAAAATGAAAACCAACTTGGGGCCAGTTCTTGAGGACTTTGTGAAATGGTGTGAAGAGTCGTGTCTACACCTTAATGTTTCCAAAACGAAGGATATGATTATTGACTTTCGAAAGCAAGCGCCTCAGTATGATGTCACAGAGATAAAGGGGCAGTCGTTTGAGTGTGTGGACTCATATAAGTATCTTGGATCACTCACTGATTCAAAATTGAGTTTTGATGACAATTGTTCTGCTGTGTGTAAAAGAGGCACCAGCACCTTCATTGTCTGAGAAAGTTGTCCTTTTACCGTGCAGAGAGAACCATGATTACACTGTTTTATAAAACATTTATGGAATCAGTTTTAACTTTTTCACTGGTCTCTTGGTTTGGGAGCATTTCTGCTAAAAACAAGAACTCCCTGAATCAGTTGGTTAAATGGGCGAGTGAGGTGATTGTCCATCCTCAGAGTCGCCTGGGCTCCCTGTACTCAAGACACTTACAGAGGTCGTCCCAGAGTATTTTAAAAGACGTGCAACATCCACTAAACTCAGAGTTTCAGCTGCTTCCCTCTGGTCAGAGGCTTTTAGTCCCAAGATCTAGAACAAATCGTTTTAAAAGGAGCTGGTAACACTTTATAATAACTACACCTTATTTAGCCTTAATAAAGCATGAACAAAGACTTAATTAATAATGATTCACACTTAGTAACTGCTTAATTACTACCTGAATTAGCACTTAACTTGCACTTAATTCGCCTGTGCTGTAAATAGTTATTCAATACTTCTTAATTACTCATGAACTAACCATTTGCATGTTTACAAATGTATATTTAAGTACACATTTGAGCATTTATTAATGATTAGTAAGCCATGAGAGAATATTTACTAATAATGCAATGCAAAGATAATTCAGGCAGCTGTTATCTGTTAGTTAAGTCTTTCTGAGACCTTTTCTAAAGTGAAGGCTAATTGTGTTTATTAAGCATTTGTTAAGGTTGGTTAAATTCCGGAGAAACAATAATGCATTACTAGTAAATCATTCTATCATGGCTTACTAATCATTAATAAATGCTCAAATTTGGACTTAAATATACATTTACAAATGCACACACAAATGGTTAGTTCATGAGTAATTAAGTAAGAAATATTTATGAGTAACTATTATTATTACTACAGCACAGGACGAATTAAGTGCAACTTAAGTGCTAATTCAGGTAGTAATTAAGTAGTTACTAAGTGTGAATCATTATTAAGTCTTTGTTCATGCTTTATTAAGGCTAAATAAGGTGTAGTTATTATAAAGTGTTACCAAGGAGCTTCATTCCAGCCGCTATCGTACTTATGAATAAATTGTAATCTATTTTATCTAAGATTGTGTGTTTTTAACATATTTAATATTTATTGTTATTTTAACCAAGTGTGATGGATGAATTTAACTATTTGTTAATAGAACAAACCATTCTGCACTGGAGCACTGTAGCAGTTTATTTTGTAATTGTGTTTTTGTACGTGTTTTGTGGATGAATGAAATGTGAAATGTGGAACCTGCCTCTCAAATCTGCAAAGCAAATTTACCTACAGGTACGAATAAAGCAACCTGACCTAACCTAAAAAAAAAAACTGTAGCTGCAAATCACAAACAAACAAACATTAAAACATATTACACAAATAGAATACCACATTTATTCATTCATTCACGTTAACTTGCAGACTGACTTTTTCAAATTTTCTATACATTTTTAGTCTCCTCCTAAAACTACACACTTCACCAAATTCAACTCTGTGTATTTTAATATATTTTCACATCTCAGGTTCGTATGTGACAGCAGATCAGAGACCCTATTGCCCCTGTTGCATCATGGGATATCTCGAGGCAGTAAACCTTCACATCCACGGGGGTCCGACTTGTTAGAGCGCCTTAGCTCGCCGCCGTAGCTTTGTTCCGCTCCAACTTCTCCCGTATAATTGGACGATATGAAGATAAATGGGCGATAGTTTTGCCGCGCTAACCGACTTCTGAAGCCGGCTATGACCTCTAATGAAAACTTGCGTTACTCCCAACATTGATTAATCATCTCTTTGCTTCACTGGCCGTCTGATTCAATTCATTTATTCTGTGCTTGTACACCTCGTGCTTGAGTGCATTTCTGCCCAGCGAGCCCCGGCCATCTGTACATTCACCCCACTGTAATTTACCTCCAATTATTCACATTAGCAAACGCATGGGCCCGGATCTAATAGCGTGTTTCTCTTTCATATACTGTTGCTTCTAGACACTAATGTATTCAGTGGACTTCAAAAGAGAAACATGCCAAGATTTCATCGCACGCCTGAAAAGTATTTGGACACATATCGCCATTTTATGTTGCAGAGTAGAGTATTTTAAAGCAGAACTAAACAGTAAATCCACCTTTTTGTCTGCTAAACAGTGTATGGTGTTTTAATATCATAATCTACTGCTCACAGTTCTTATATCCTCACCTTCAACATGACTGTGTGGTTCAGCTGCACTGTAACAGAGAGGAAAGCTCTGCAGAGGGTAGTAAGAGCGAGGGGTGTAAAGGTACAAAAATCACAGCTCAGTAAATACCTCAGTTTTGAGGTCACGGTTCGGTTCATTTTGGTACAGTATGAGAACAAAATGGAAAAGCATTTGCTTGTTGTTTAATTTGTGTTTTTTATTAAACCAACTACTTGTTTTAACATTATACAATCTGGAAAATAAAACAAATGCAAAGTGCTGCTTGGTAATACTAATAAGTCAAATAAAATATTCTCAAAAAAGCAACAAATGTATGAAATATTATAAAAAAGAAATTCCTTGTAAACAGTGAACAAAACTTTTCAAGTGCAACACTAACATTTCCAGCATAAAGTTTTACTCAGTTTTCATATTTTTGGCCAGAAAAAACAACTTGTCCACATCGTCTGATCTGCTGCAGTTACAATGTCAATGGGAGAAATAGATTCCGTGCCGGTGAAAGTGAGGACCGGAGCGTGACAATCATAGTTTTGTGAGGATTTACGTGGTTCGGAGGGACGTAGTCAAGGCGGCCGTCCTAACTATAAAGCGCTGCGGGAAACACTGCCGTCCCAATCACGGATGAGTTCCCTCGTGTATATTAAAGAGCCGAGCCTTCTGTGTACCTGCACATAGTGTGGTGGAATGTAAACGCACACAAACCACGCAAATTTATTCGTGTACAGCCCTGCACCGAATCAAACGTCCCATTCCCAAATGGTTCGGCACAAATACATGTACTGTTACACCACTAATAAGAGCTGCTGAGCGCATCTGCGGATGTATTCTGCCCTGCGTTGGAGACATCTACATCAGCAGGTGCAGGACACAATCGTATAGCATCATGAAGGACTCCATCCAGCACATGGACTTTTTACAGCTCTCCCATTAGGCAGAAGATGGCGCCACCTACAGGGCAGGACCACCAGACTCCGGAACAATTTATACCCTGATGCTTTATCAGATCAATTCTGTCATGTAGCCCTGACATTAATGCACCTTACAAAATAACACTGACTTGGAATGCACTTTAGAAAATGGGGGAGGGTGGGAGCTGTTTTATAAAAGATTGTATTGTACATGATATTTTAAACTATTTATTCTTATTGTTATTTGCACTGCTGATGACCTGGACCTGAGTGCAGTGTTTAGTGTCTGTATTTTTTATACTGGAATGACAAATAAATCTGATTCTGATTCAGTTTTAGTGCAAACAAGGTAAATTTGCAGCTTTCTGGTCAAAAATGTCTAAACCTATGTGCGTGCTGCCTTCAGCTGTCTCTGCAATTTCAAGTAGTTGGTGACATCACACAAGACCTGACTCTGATTACAGCCCGGTGTTTCTGAATACAAGCATCTGCGGTGGTAGATTTTAAAGTGTGGATATCTGTTCAGCCAATCACAGAGTTACTGAGAGAGACGCCCTGATGCAAACCTGAACCATATGATTTTCTGCGGAGCTCATCGGGGTCCATGTGCGTCGTGAGAATCCAAACTATTTAATTTGAATTGATTATTTATTCACTGTGAAAAAATGCACGGCACATTCAGACGGCCGATGTCCAGAAGCTTTTTTATTTCTAAATAATGTTTCGGCAAAAAAGCCGTCGTCAGATCATTTTTCTTGCCTTGGACCACAGTATCCTAAACCTTATTTATTTAAAAATAAATAAAAAGCTTTTAAACATCGGCCGTCTGAGTGTGCTGTACATTTTTTCACTTTTGTTTTGGTGTTCCTTGCATTTGCACTTCTGTGGGATCTTTGGTGTGTGTTTTCTGTTTCATTTTATTTATTTACTGTGACAGTAAACATTACGTTCATATGCAGATGTTTCTGTGCCAAACATTAGCTGTTCTAGGCTGTTTTTAATGAGTTGTCCGTAGACTTTGTGGATCAACAAACTTCCACAGTCCTCATGTTCTGTGAAAGTTTAACTCGTAGTAACTTTTTTGCTGAAGTGCACATACACGGCACAACAAGATTTCTGAGCTTTCTGAACTATAAACCAACCTTAACTCTCACATAGGTACTAGGTAATACTGAAATAGCTGAAATGTGTCTGTGGGCGGAGTTTAGGTGTTGCTCTTCCCACAACCACATTTTTTAGTTTTAAAGGTGCACTATTTAACTTTCCTGGGGGAGGATTGCCACCTACTTGTCGCCATGGAGATGTTATTGCTTTGCATAGAATGTTTCACAATATGGTATTAAACTAATCTAGAAAAACAGGTGAGACAACTTGGTCAGGTATTTTTAAAGCAAGAAAATTACTTGTAATTGAAAAAAAAACAACAAAAAAAATAAAAATAAAACGCCACAGACAATGCCACAGAATATTCTGGGTTAAATAATAGTATCTCTATGAAGACAGACATGCCTCAATATACATACATAGTACAGCTTTAACTATTACAGGGCCTATAATAAGCTAAGACAGGGGTCTTTATACGTTTTTCAGGCCAGGAACCCCCAAACTGATGAAGAGCTGGAGCAGTTTTCGTCTGCTATATATATGGCATACAATTGTGTTTAGGGTTAGGGTTAGTTAAACAGCTGCTCTGTTATTATTCAATACTAGGCGGGTATTTCATCGAAGTTGCTTTACAAGTCCAGGCTTATCCTGAAATTCTGAGCTGACTTTTTAAAAATGTAAGTCTTTATTTTTAGACTTTATTTATATATGTGACATATGTCACAAAGATGCTTTACAGAGCATTATAGATTCATTATTGTTTCTCTCCACACCTGGTGTTGGTAATTACTATTGTAGCCACAGCTGCCCTGGGGCAGACTGACGGAAGCGGTCCCTCCAACCACCACCATCACTCACACACACACCAATTTCATATGGGTGAAGTGTCTTGCCTGATGATGCAGCGACAGTTTTAAGACTGGCGCCCCCCTGTGGCACCTGATTTTCCGAGATGTCTCCCATTCAAGTACTAACCAGGCCTGCTGAGCTTCGAAGATCTGACGGGATCAGGCTTTGTCAAACCAGTATGGCCACCGGCTTGTGACCTGAATAAATGGAGGAGCCACAGCGCGCACCCACAGAGTTTGATTTGGGACACTGAACTTTTCCGGTCATTCTGATCTGAGGAGTAAGAGGAAAGACACAGTTCCCCCTCTTTTCCCGGTCGCTCCATGGACAGAGAGGAGGCGGCTGCGGAGTGCGGAGTCTGGTCAATGCGGCTGGGGAATGAAGTTGCCTCACCCCTTCCCGATGCGCGGTAGTACATGGAGAGCTTAAGTTCCACTGTGCGTAAAAGTGAAGCTGTAACAGAACTCTTCACATGTAGCCACGAAGAAACTATGAAATCTGGGCTGACGTGTTTGCAGTTTGACAGAGAGCAAGCGACGTCCGATGGAAGAGAGAGAGACTGACGTGACGAAGGAACGAACCCCCAGAACCCCCTGAAAACCAATTCATCCTCATCCCTCAAAAATTAAGATATATGAAAAAAAAAAAAAGTCTAATCAACCAAAGATTGCGACCCCCTCTGAGCTAATATATTCTTTGTACATTCCTTATTTGCATCAGCCCTGTTTGTGCTTTTTCTGGGTGAACTCAAGTGCTACGTTTTCCATTTAATTGGCGCTTTAATAGGCTTTTGCACAGCCCTAAATGAGGACAAATCACTTCAACGCAGAACACAATACGTTCCATTCCTCCAAGCTTCTCTCCAAATGGAATATTAAAGTTATGTAAGGTGCAAATCCAAACTGTGCACTTTACGACAGGGGTCACGGAGAGGCCATTGTTTCCATATGACTTTTTCAGTAGTGTTATAGTGTGATCTCGGCATGCATTTTTAATCCCGTGACCCGAGTTATGTTCTATAAACGTGTTCTGTGATGTACCACTAGTTGGCGCTGCAGATAAATTATGTATGACTTCCTGTATGCATTATTGACGGTGATTTTTGCTCAGTCATTTGGACGCGGTGATTGTTGGCAAGCTCTAATCTGCAGAAAAAGTATGGATTTTTTTGTAAATACCTATAAAATTATCAATAGGAAGTAAGTGAATTTATTTTTGACATAAAATAATAAAAATAAAGCTTACAACAGCTAGAATGCTAACACAAATTTCCTTTTTATTCCATGCAGAGGACATATTTTGACCTCAGGAGCTGTTTATACGATACTTCTGAACTGGCTCAAGACAAATCGGGGTCTGTCATCTGCTTGTTACTATGGAGACGTCATTTCTCTGCCTAGAATGTTTCACAGTGTGACATTAAACAGCTCTACCTTACGTTTATTCAATTGCAATTTGTTTTATAGCTCAAAAATACCTAGAAAAACAGGCATTCTGACTGTGAGCGGGGTTGCCTCTCCACAGATCTGACCTCTAACTTGGTCTGGTTTGGTCTCCATGATGATAGAAATGTTTAATGCCATACTGTGAAACATTCCAGACAAAGCAATAACAAGCATTTGACGGACTCTTCACCAGAAAAGTTACACAAAGCATCTCAAAGTATTGACTAAGACTAATATAAAATCCTCCACAGTATTGCAGGAAGATCAATTTATACCCGTATGTATTTGAAGTATTCAGAGCGAGAGATTATCCATAAACAAAGTTAATAAATCTACAATCTGACAGTTAAACAGCAAGTTCTACCATATCATTTTGTCTCTTCCTCCAGCTCAGTTTTAAAGGTCCCATATTACACAAAATCGACTCTTGTGAGCTTTAAGCCATGTTACAGTTCTGTTATCTCCCCAAAACAGACCTGGAGTTGTGTTTTGTTTCAGTCAGACATGTTTGAGTAAATCTTTATTATTAGTCTGTCTACATCTCCAAAGTTCAAAATGCTCTGTTCCATCTTGTGATGTCATGGAGGTCTAAGGTCTAAACCAGGTCTAAACCAGGTCTAAAACCAGGTCTAAATTAGGACTAAAACCAGAACTAAAACCAGGTCTAAACCAGGTCTAAAACCAGGTCTAAAACCAGGACTAAAACCAGGACTAAAACCAGACCTAACCAGGACTAAACCAGAACTAAAACCAGAACTAAAACCAGAACTAAAACAGACCTAAACCAGCCAGGTCTAAGCCAGGACTAAAACCAGAACTAAAACCAGGACTAAAACCAGGACTAAAACCAGGTCTAAACCAGAACTAAAACCAGAACTAAAACCAGAACTAAAACCAGGACTAAAACCAGGACTAAAACCAGAACTAAAACCAGGTCTAAACCAGACCTAAACCAGACCTAAACCAGCCAGGACTAAACCAGAACTAAAACCAGAACTAAAACCAGAACTAAACCAGTCCTAAACCACACCTAAACCACACCTAAACCAGACCTAAGGCAGACCTAAAACCGGGACTAAAACCGGGACTAAAACCAGGACTAAAACCAGGACTAAAACAGGACTAAAACCAGAACTAAAACCAGGACTAAACCAGGACTAAACCAGGACTAAAACCAGGACTAAACCAGGACTAAAACCAGGTTTAAACCAGGTCTAAACCAGGTCTAAACCCAGGATTAAACCAGACCTAAACCAGGTCTAAAACAGGTCTCCCCTCCCAACTCCCTCCGGTCTGCAAAATATTGTCTGATATAAAATAATAAGTTGGGGAACCAATAAAGTTTGGGGAACACTGGTGTCTGAAGTTTAAAAACAGTGGGGCACTTTCTGTATCACCACATGACGTCACAAGGTGGAAGAGAGTGTTGTCAGTTTGAGAAAAGAACTAAATATGCCTAAATATGCAGGATTTATATGTTAAACATGTGTGAATGAAACAAAACAAAACTCCAGGTCTCAGTTTGTGATGCGAAAACATTATAAAACAGATCAGAAAATCGCGTAATACGAGCCCTTTAAACTATAAGACTATACGACTCTAGAGTGTCGTGTTTTTACTTGAACGCAGCCTATTATAATAATTTCCTGACCTTGCCTCGCGATGTGTTTGGGGGAGCTTGTTAAAATGGCCGCTCCGTGTGATGCCGGTGCAGCTCTCGGCACCATCAAATATTCAGCCCCTCTCTGTTTGTGCCTCGGCTGCTGCTGCACCGTGGCTTCGGACACCTGTGTGTACTGATGTGAGACCGGCCTGCCATCAGCTGTCCACCTGCTCCAGCGTAACAAGGGTCACCTCCAGAACTCGCCCGGGAGAATGCTGATGAGGGAAGTACAATGGGACATATGCAGATGCAAGCCAAACAAACCGGTGTGAGATCTGTCAGACGCTTTGTTTGGAGGATCGTCCATAAAAGATTCATACCCACGCTTGTAAATACTAGTCTAAATATTGTACTAAATACTAAAACCAAATATGTGCACAAGAACTGATACAGAAAAAGATGAACCTTTCCTGGATAGCTTTGCACCACACTGGGAAAAAAAACAATAGCTACTGACTTAAATTAATAACATTTTACTTATTTGAGATGATTCAACTTGACGAATAAAATGATCTACCAATGGAATGAGTGATTTTTTTTCTTAATTTAAGCAACATTCGATTTTGTTTCTTCTTTTAAATGCAAAGAGTTGTTGTTTTTCTTAATACATCTAGCGACACTTAAACTAATTTTCATATTTTAAGTTAAATTTTAAGTTAAATTAAAATGTTTAAGTACAAAAAAGTCTTGTTCTACTTGCAGATAATGTTACATGACATTGACAATTTTACTTTCAATTTTACATCTGCTTTATGTGCCCAAAAAAGTAAGTAATGTTATTTTTGCATGTAGATTACTCAGACAATGTTAGAGCTGTAAACTAACGTTCTAGTAGTTATAAACTCAAGTAATGATACTAAAGCCTGTTTTTCACTGGCACAGTTCGTCTGAGGCCGTCTCGGAGCAGGTCTGTCGGTCAGCTCCCTCCAGCCCAGTTGTTTCCAGGCTCCAGGGGCTTTGTTTTGTGAAGCGTGTCGGCTCAACGCAAAAGTTGCCATCACTGGAAATACAGAGGTTTACAAGAGCAGGTCAGGCTTTTTAGTGAGGTTATTTTGAGTTTATATCAGTTTTCTGACATCTCCATGACTTGATGATTATCAAAGAAATGTCTGCTGGTCCTTCAGTGACTGCACGGAGGCGTGACGAGCCTGAAATTTCCCTCAAACTGGTCCCAGGTCCTCACCCTGAGTTCGATTATCCTTCTGAATTGGTTTTTCGAGGAAGTTGCCTAGTGACACACGTGACACGCCCCTTTTCCTGGGACATAGTGACTCGGACCTTGGTGGCAGAAAAAGTAGATCAAGCAGGGATATCGAGCCAGAATCCAAGATCCCTCTTAAGCCTCAACCCCATCAAAAAACGACCGCGCGCCCCACAATCCAGAGCGCCCTATACACGAATCCACTCGGGTGTCCCAGCACGACTTCAGTAAACTACAAAGCCGCGCCACCCGCAGCACACGCAAACACACACGGAGCAGACAGCGACCGCGTAGCGAAACACACCCACAGCCACACTCATCACTCCACGCCGACGAGGAACGAACCGAAAAAGCGAGTCACTGCGAACACGCCGACAATCCGTTGGTCCCAGACAGCACCCTCCCTACACGCCACAACTGAACAAAGCCCAGAGTCACCGTGAACGCGACAAACAAAGTCCAACTAACCCATCCAACTGTTGTGTTTCGTTTAAAGTCCGGTGCAGTTTATTTGTGAAAAAAGTTCGAAAATAGAACATTCAACGACAGTGCGTCTTATAATCCAGAGCGCCTAATAGTGCGGAAAATATGGTAAATATGAAGTGTTTTCATTGTGTTTGGACATTTTGGTTTAAATGACAATTTCAGTCACTCAAATCTCTGGAATACCTTACCGCATCCTTATCACTGCCTGTCGGTTTGTGGTGAGGCCAATATTGAACAAATACTTGATTTAATGGGCGTTAACCTCTTTAAGGTTGTAACGGAAAAGAAATCATAACATAAAATGAAGAGCAAATTTCAAAAATGTAATTATTTAAAGTGGGAATAGTCATAATCATAATCCACGTAGTCTGACACGTAAAACATAATAATACACTTCAAGCTCGGATGTAGTGATTATTTGTCAAAGAAAAGCGGTGAGCAAACTCAGAACTAAACATAACTCAAATAATCACTAATAAATCAATGTCCATGACCGGAGCTGAGTTTCCAAGATTTATTTCCAGTTTAAGGCAAACAACAAGGGAAACACATTAAAGGGCTCTCCTTTCGACTGGTAAAAAAATCATAGGCCCACCCAGGTGCACTCTGGTCTGTGTGTCCTACCCTCCTTAATCCCCGAGGTGACCCAGATTAAACCAAAAACAAAAAAGGTGCTGACGTAAATAATATCAATTTAGACTAAGAAATTAGCAAACAAATAATATATTATGCAAATTAACAAAACTGATTTAGTAAACTAACAAACAAGAATAATAAACTCATTTTAGAATCAACAAAATAAGCAAATAGCTCCCACATCGGATCGGTTAAATCCGAGGTCCAAGTGGGAGTCTGAAGATAATCGAACACAGGGTCACCATGCCATTCTCCTTGGAATTCTGGGACTCCTCAAATGCGCGGGAAACTCTCAGTACGCAGTGAAAAAACTGAAGATCCGCACCGTTCCAACCCGTACCGCTCTATGAAAACTAGGCTCAAGTTTTTCTTTGTCATATTACTGCAAATTTTAGGCTAAAAAGGAGAATCTAACCACAAATCTGAAACTTGCAAATCATTTATTTTACACGTAGCCAGCCAAGTTGTGCTCTGAATTGTGCAATACTGTATAAATAAAGTGTATTTATAAAGCACAATTAAAACCGGTTTGTGCCAAAGTGCTGCACAGACATAAAAGCATAAGATGAACCAACAGCGAGAATGCACTTTAACACTTTAACTTTGGCTTTATCAGTGAAATCAAAGCACAATGACATTTGTGCTGCAACATAAAAGGTCTATTATGAATTAGAGCAGAAGATTAAAAGAACGGTCTTGACATTTATTTGAACATAAAAGCTTAAACTACTATTATTTTGTGCTAAAAATCCATTCTAAAGAAGTGGGTTTTTTTTTTGTATTGGCATTGAGGTGTCGAATCACTTTTTCCTCTATAAAAATGTTATTGCTTTGTCTGGAATGTTTCACAGTATGGCATTAAACCTTTCTATCTTCATGGAGACCAAACCAGACAAAGTTACAGGTCAGATCTGTGGAGAGGCGACCCTGCTCAGAGTCAGAACGCCTGTTTTTCTAAGTGTTTTTGAGCTATAAAACCACCTACAATTGAATAAATATAAAGTAGAGCTGCTTAATGTCATACTGTGGAACATTCTAGGCAATGACTTCACCATAGAAACAAGCAGGTGACGGATCCCTAACCAAAAAGTTACATGGTACAGCTTTAATAAAAAAAAAACTAAAGAAAAATCAAGAAATAAAAGAAAAACTTAATTCAGCATTTGTTTTCAGAATTGTTTAAACACTCAAAAATTTATCAAAGAAGCCCGTCCATTTTTAATATTTTTTTTTCATGCAACTTCAGAATAAAAGCGAAAATAAAAACCAGAGAAGAACACAGGCTTCTTAAAGATGCACCTCGTAACTTTTCTGGTAGAGAGTTGCCGTTGCTTTGCCTTGAATGTTCCACAGCGGGTTTGCCTCTCCAGAGATCTGACCTGTAACTAAGCTTGACGGCATCATCTGCTTGTCTCAGTGGAGACAGCGAGGTTTAATGCCATACTGTGGAACATTCAAGGCAAAGCAAAAACATCCCGACGGAGAGCAGGTGGCGGACCGTTAAAGAGGAGGTGTAGCGTAAAATCCACTTTTTGGAGCTTTCTACCATAATATTGTCCCCTCGTCAAAAACAGAACTGAAAAGGTTTTAGATGCCGTCAATGCATGTTTGAGTAATTTAGTGATCTCTTCTGGACCTTATTCAAACCCTTTTTATGGCTGAATGTAAGATTCTGACCATAAATATACAAAAGCATGATACACAACAATAGACTACAACTTTACAAACTTGAAACGATATGCAGTAGTTTAATCAACGGCGACTGTAATATGGTCACGCTATGAAGGGGGAGTGACTTATGATTCAGAGCATCAAAAACAAATGTCAAATTTTGCATGTTAAAGGGACAATCCTGAATTTTGGACATAGGACCTCATTTCCTAATGAGCCAGAGTGTTGGAGACGTGTGGAGATGCTTTTTTAAATATTCCATCCAGTCCTTGTATTTGCAGTCTTACCCACTCCACAAAACACCCGAAGAAAATCTGTTATTACACCAAACTGTCGATGTAAATGTCTGTGTTGATAGAATAATTTTAGAAGTAAAACCAACCTTGTATTTGAAGGATTTATGTCTGAGCAGCAGCAGTGAGTTGTACTTCCTGATAGAAAGCTCGGCAGCGGCGGACTGATATATGAGAAAATAGTCCCTCAACGTATGACAATTCATGCGATGCAAGGTTACTTTTATTTCAAACATTATTCTATCAACACAGACATTCACATCAACAGTCTGGAGTAATAATAGAGTTGCTTCGGGTGTTTTGTGGAGTGTGTAAGACTGTTTTTAGTGGCAGGATAACTATGGCCATTGACATGCACTAGTCTAGCACCAGCGACCTCTGCAAATACAAGGACTGGATGGAATATTTTAAAAAGTCTCTCCAACACTCTGGCTGGCTCACTAGGAAATGAGGTTCTATGTCCAAAATTCTGGACTGTCTCTTTAATGTTGTTTTTGGTGAATATAGCATTTTCAAAACAATACAAGGTAACAGGGAAATAAAATAGTTGCATTGTGTAATTCTTCTGGTGGAAGATTCATCAAATTCTTAACATCTCCATGGAGAAAAGAATTTGTCTGGAATGTTTCACAGTATGACGATCCATGCATGTGTGAGTAATTTAGCAATCTCTCCTGGGCCCTATTCGAACCCTCCTTACGTTTAGCTGTAAGATTTGTCCCATGCTCCCACACAACAATTCTCCATAAATATACAAAAGCATGATACAAAACAATACACTACAACTTCACAAACCTAATGTGATGTGCAGTAGTTTCACTAACGACAACTGTAATACGATCGTGTTATGAAGGGGGAGTGACTTATGACTGAGAGCATCAAAAACAAACTTGAAATTTTGCATGTTAAGATGTATTTTTTGGCAAATATAGCATTTTCAAAACAACATATAACAGTACAGATGGTATTGCTTTGTCTGGAATGTTTCACGGTAGGATATTCAATCTTTCTATCTTCATGGAGACCAAACCAGACCAGGTTACAGGTCAGATCTGTGGAGAGGCGATGCCGCTCACAATCAGAACGTTTGTTTTTTAAGTATTTTTGAGCTATAAAACCACTTGTAACTGAATAAATGTAAGGTAGAACTGTTTGTTTTACTCTAGGCCGAGACATGACAATGACATTTCCAACTAAAAAGTTACACAGTGCAGCTTTAAACACGTGTGAATGAAACAAAACACAACTCTATATTTTTTAACAATGGAACAATACATAATGTGGCGAAATTAAAACGTAATACAGTATAAGATCCATTTCTAGCAACGATTAAAGTATCAAAGTAGAGCAATCTTCTTAATGAAACAGTCCTCACTTTAGCCATGTCAAAAACAATGATGGCACTCCCAAAGCGGCTCGTGCTCATACTAATCCCCCATCCCGTATAATTGGATCGAGCCACAGACACACGCAGCGGTACGACTTAATGGGATCAAACGTGAACTTTCCACTTTGACCCCCTGCTGTTTCCTGACCCGCAGATTGTAGAGAGGCTGAAAAGTGTTCTGCCAAATTTGTTCTTTTTGTAAAATGTGATCACAAAAACGGGGCCAATGCATTTTAAATTGATATTTTTAGATGAAATTTGATGATAAACTAGATGATTTCTGTTCATGATTATCTAATTGTGTAACTGTGTGAAAAAACTGTGAAACTGCAAACACTGCCATTGTATCACTGAGCGCAAGATACTTTAACATAAGTCAACATAAGCTTGCACAAGACCTGAAATATTTGTAAGTTCACAAACTCACAAAATAGCAAGAAGCATTCGCTGTATCTGATGGTTGTGGTGAAGAGGGAGCTGAGTCTAAAGGCAAAGCTCTTGATTTACGGCTCAATCTACTTTCCTCCCCTCACCTATGGTCATGAGCTGTGGGTAATGACCGAAAGGACGAGATCGCGGATACAAGAGGCCAAAATGAGTGGCTGGGTGCTCCCTTAGTAATAGGGTGAGGAACTCAGTCCCACATGAGGAGCTCGGGGTAAAGCCGTTGCTCCTCCACATTGAGAGGAGCCAGCTGAGGCGGCTCGGGCATCTGTTCCGGATGCCTCTAGAGGTATTCCAGGCATGTCCCACCAGGATGAGGCCCTGGGGAGGACTCAGGACACGCTGGAGGGACTATGTCTCTCAGCTGGCCTGGGCATGCCTTGAGGTCCCCCCCGGAGGAGCTGGTGGAAGTGTCCAGGGTGAAGAAAGTCTGGGAGTCCCTGCTTAGGCTGCTGCCCTCGCGATCTACCCTCAGATAAGCAGAAGAAAATGGATGGATCAACAAGATAATGTTTTCAGAGTGCTACACATACTATTCTTGCGTGAGCCAGGTTGCAGGCAAAACGATGTGATTGATCATGACAGGAAGGGCATCCAACATAAACTTGTGTTTTTGAACTGTGACATCCCATCTCTCCAAATAGCCTATTGTTTTGGATTTAATTTGTTAAAAAGCCTATTGCAACTTAGTGTTAATAGTTTGTTGGCTAATATTGTTTGTTTCATTTTAATATGAACCAATGAATAAACATGAGTCACAGTAGTGGATGATAAAACCTTTGTATCTTGTTGAGGATTCATGTCAAGTTGACAGTACAATACACGTCACGGCCGAAAGAGGGGGCCACTGCGCCGCTTGCTGCTTGTTGCTCCGCTGTGCCAAGCTCCACGCCGCTCTCTCCGCTCCTCTCCTCCCTCTCTCCCCTCTCCTCTCACTCAACAACCCATCCGTCTCTCCTCCAGCGCGCAACTAACCCATCGGCGTACACTCCCGTCAAGTCTACCCCGCGAAACCAGCGCTTTTCCCGGGGCGCGAACCACCATGGCACTTCTGCGCCTCTCGGAACCTTTTGGGCTCTCCGCCGTTCTTTCCCTTCTCCTGCTGGCTCGTATCGGACCCGCGCGCTGTCAAGTCGTACGGCGGAGCGATGGAGTGGGTTTATCCGCGGCAAGAGGCGAGGAACACGGATCCCCGCGCGTCAGGAGAGCGCTGTCTTGGGAGAAGCAGATGTCTCTTCTCAGCAGCTCCTTCGTGCTCAAGGGGGACGCGACCCACAACCAGGCGATGGTGCACTGGACCGGGGAGAACAGCAGCGTGAGTACCGCCTCGGCTTGTCCCGTCACGATCGCCGCTTTCTTTTGTCACCTTTCCTCTCCTTATTATTGTTCCACGCAGCGCCCATGGGTGCCGGCACGTGTGTATTTACGATCACGTGATTTGCATAAAGGAATCTCTGGACGTCCCCCCCCACACACACACCCCGTGACATCACCCGCCGGGGGTCAGAGCGTGCGTGTTGTCATTGTTTACCGCTGCGTCTCCACGTGTGCACCTGCGCGACGCACGGACGCGCTGATTACGCACGGGAGCGCACGCTTTACCCAAAATGTACCGAGCGCATTGGAATTCATGTGGAGTGCGTTGTTGAGAGCGTTCAATAGCGAGCGTCCCGTGCCAAAACAAGCTTTACGCACGGATTGCCATAGCCTGCCACTGTCACACGAAGCGCCCTGTTGAAATATTCATAGACTTTTAATGCAGCTCTGCTTTGTTCGGCTCTGTGGGATTGACTAAGCAGAACTTTAACTATTTGGCACGGAAAAACACCCTGGAAATCACATAATGAACGAATATAAATCGATTTTGGGCCGGTTTTGAGCACGGAGTCGCTTCTTTTGTCTTGTCTGACCGGACTTGCTTTGCTGGTGCGCATGTGTTTGCATTATTCATCCATTAGTGTAGTCTTACCACAGCTGTCACATGACAACTGTAGCCCGTGCTCTACGTGCTGTTGTTGACAGTCAAAATGCAAGGCTGATGAAGTAGTTTTCGGGTTTTCTTTTTGGAAGCAGGCAGGGTATTGATGCTGATGGTCAATACAGTGTCAGTGCCAAGTGCAAGTCAAGTACTCGAGTAACAATATTGTTTTATTGTCTTACAGGAGTAGAATACTTGGCTCAGTTAAGTGGGTTAGCTCCTAAATGATTACAGGCCTTTTTTATTATTATTATTATGTATGCATTTATTCTGAGCAAGTACAAATTTACATTCTTGGAGGGGTGTCAAACTCAAATTCACAGAGGGCCAAAATTAAAAACTGGGACTAAGTCGTGGGCCAAACTAAATATTTATTGAAAAATTTCAGCAACATCTGCATGTTTTCTTATTAAAATAAATGTTTAATAATAGTTTTGCTTAAACATTGAATTCAGAACAAGCATAATATAAAATAATAACAAAATTTGGTAACACTTTAGTTTAGGGACCACATATTAATCACTAACTGTTAATTGGTTTGTTAATTAACTGTTACTTAGCTGTTAGTTGGTATTAATCAAACAGTTATTAATGCTTATTAAGATTTCAGTGTTTGCACAAAAACATCGATTGTAATCTCCAATACTTTAATGGGAAGAAAATAGTTAATGGGTTAGTACTCGCAAAATACGGCCTTAGACAAAAATGCATTAAAAGTACTTTGTAAATACTAACAAAGGTGTAATTAAGTACTTATTATGCATTTCACTTTTAACTAGCTATTAATATGTGGTCCCTAATCTAAAGTATCACCCAAAATTTTAAATAATGTCTCTATAGCCTGTATCTGTAGCCGGCGGGCAGCTCTAATACATATTAAATATGATCTCACGGGCCAAATATAATTATATCACGGGCCACATTTGGTCCCCGGGCCTGAGTTTGACATGTCTGGACTACAGTATAAACACAGGTCCAAGCAGCACCCATAGGAGAAAAGCTTAGTCTATCAGCCACTCCTGGCCAATCAGGTTCCTGTGAGAAGACAGTCCAGTCCACCATCTCTGTATCACTGCCCCCGTTGCAGCCCACCAGTTCGCTCAATGTTGTGGCTCGTCTTCTGGCCTCCGCAGGGTTTACAGACGCCCAGGGGAAGTTAGGAACCCCACTCTGGAGGGTTGCCTGAGTTTGACACGTCTGATATAAAGTGAAATCATAATACAAATAAAAATAACCACAACAAAAAATATGCCCAAAAAGTAGTAGAAAGAAGAAAACTTATTTATTCTATTATTATCCAACACAATGAGCTTTCTTTTGCATTTTTCACACATTTTGCATTAAACTATATGAACTATTTACAAGTGCGAATAATGAGTCCCTGTTATAGTTTGGTAGTATAACACAAGCAACGAACAATGGTAAGGTTAAGGACACAGACAATGGTAACAGACAACAGATACAAGTAATGTAATAGACGGCACATACCAGGAAACAAAACACAAAGCAGCGCTACAGAAGGCAGTATTTTATGTTATTAGGTTCTTTTTTTAGACCAAGAGTTTGTTTTCATACCTGACAGTTTCGAGTGCTCCCTGCGGTCTTCCTCAGAGTGATCACGTGATGTTGCTGTGACGTTTCCGCTCAGCTGATTTAAAAAGGTTTTGGTTTATAGACCCGTGGGAACAAGCACCGTCGCTGGATTAATGAGGCAATTGAAATACAGGAACGTGCCCACGGGACTATAAACCGGGACGAGGGGGCTTTTTAACTCTCACACACCTGGGATACTGTCCTGAGGAAGTCGGACTGCAGGTGGCGCTGTCGTCCTGCCTCCACTGGTAGGAAAACAGTGCCAAAACCTGTTTAAATCAGCTGACCGACACGTCACAACAACATCACATGACTCTGAGGAAGATCACAGGGAGCAGTCGAATCTGTCAGGGATGAAAACAAACTCTTGGTCTGAAAAAATGAACCTAATAACATAAATTATCGGAAGACTAAATGAACCTCATTGGACTAGAAGACAGTATTGTTCTAATATTAAGATCCTCTCTCTATATACTGTGACCAGACCATACATTTATAGAACAACTTCAATTTCTGGATATTTTGGCACTGCTTGAGACATGTATCCAGATTGTTCCAGAGTTTTACACCACATATAGACACACACAAACTTTTATGAGTAGTTCGAACACTGGGCAATTTTAAATTTCCATACCCTCTAAAATTATAAGTTACATAAGACGTGGAGGATAGCAAGATTTTGGAAAAAGCTTACTGGCTAAATGTTAGAAATATATAAGTTAAAATTACTCAAAATATTGTACACTGCAAGAAAGCTTACTAACACTTAAATCTATCAGAAAATAACTTAAAAGTAGTGAAATGATCTTGCTGCATGGACAATAAAAATTTACTTGACAGATTATATTAAAATAAACTACCTCTAGACTAGAATTAAGCAGTTTCAGAACAAGAAAACAAGATGAATAACCTGATATAAGTGTTAAAATCTTGACCAAATCAGAGAAATTTGATGTATATGTTTTAATTTCTTCATGACAGCAGTTTTTGAATGGCTTTGTGTGCAATAAATGTTGGCTGTAAAGGTGTGTTATGTAACTTTTAAGGTGGAATGTCCAACACGTTCTTGTCTCCGTGGAGATTTTACCGCTTTTCTCATCTATCTAGAATTTAATTACCTGTTATTCCAAAAAAAAAAAAAAAAAAAAAAACTCCGTAAAAAAGAGATTTGCAGGATCTCTTATTAGACATGTGACTTGTAACTTGGCCCGTGTGTCTAGATACATTTTAATGCCGTACTTTGGAATATTCCATACAAATCGATCTCCATGGAGACAAACGGCTCACAGACCCTCCACGAGAAAAGTTAGAGTACACCTTTCCCTTTTGTTTTCCATCTTAATATTTAATGTGACAAAAGCGGTCTAAGAATACAAACGGCCCGTTCACTGTGATGCATTGTGGGAGCGGTGTGGTGTCTGGAGCAGAAATCTCTCAAGTCTCAAATCCCAGACTTAGAGAGGCCCTATGTACCCCACTTTGTTTTATTTTTTGCAGATTTGCCTTACTTCAGTATTGCACAATCAGCTCTTAGACTCACCAATATGTGTTGTCTGCATCTAACATTAAAGATTTTTTGTTTGTTTGTTTGTTTGTTTTTATTACACAGTCAGTGTTGCACAGTCAGACAAACCCCCTGCGAATAAATATCATGGACTTGCCACTTTCTTTTTTTTTCTTTTTTTTTTTTTTTGGTTTGCAATTTTTAAAATTATTTTTAAGCCATTTATTATCATAATTTTCAGTAAACAAAACAAAATATAATAACACATAGAAAACAAAAGACAGAAGTAATAGTATATTAAAAGAATAATAATAATAATAATAATAATATATATATATACACATACAGTACATACATATATTCACACATACATACATACATACATACATACATACACACACATTGTATACATTCACATACACATTAAGATATTTAATGTATGTGTGCACATAAAATGACAAAGTTGTGAAAAATGTTAATAAACTCTTTTGAATGATCAGAATACATTTGGAAAGTGAGGAATAACTCTGGACAGCTGAACAGTTGGTTTGTTGTTCAAGTTTTTAGTAAAAGATATTGAATTAGTTGGATTTGTAGAATTGAACTTTGAAGCTCATGGACTTAAAATAGTTTGTGTGTATATAATAAGAATGCTTTTAAAGGTGTAATATGTAACTTTTTTAGTGGAGATCGCTAAGCTTTTCCAACCAAAACTTTTATTCTCTGGGTTTAACAGCATAAGAGTTGTGTGGTCCTCTGTGTCTTTTATTTATTTTATTTATTTTACTCATTTATTGCTTTTTATGGTTTTGCTTTTACTTTGCTTTTACTGGTTTTTATTATTTTATTGCCAAATTATTTGAATTTTACCTTTTTGTTGCCTTTATTTTTATGATCTCTGCTTTGTTTGTAAAATGTGATCTATAAATAAAGTGGATTTTGATTTGGAAAACAGTGGTGGAAGATGTACTTTGTTACTTAAGTAAAACTACAGATACAAGAGTAGAAAGATGATAGTATCACATGAAAAAAAAGTAAAAGTATTTCATAGTAGTATTGCATTTCCCATTTTTTGAGACATATTTTCCGTTATTAATTAAGGACAGTCCTCTTACTTAACCGACTGATAATTCATCCATAACTTTTGACTTTTTTAGAGCCGTCCTATAAAACACACTGCGAACATTCCTTTTACTGCCTTCCCCATTTAAGTTCCATGTTCGGATCATAAAATTCCAACATCCTTCCAAAAGCACTTTCCTCGTGATGAACGCCCATGTCACATTCTCACACTCCGGGCGTTAGTCTTCCTCAATCTTAATTACAAGTCTGTCTACTCCCATTACACTGCACATGACAAGTCTGAATGCTTTTCTAATCCATTTATTGTCTGATGGTTTAATACATGTGGCAATTGTGTGCTCACATCTTCATGGGAGTTTCTTAATAGCTCAGTTGGTAGAGGGTTTGTCCACTGATCCGAAGGTTGCACCACAAAAAATAAAGTCTAGTCAAGTTAAGATCAGTTGAATTAATGGCTGAGACCAAGACAAGATCGAGACAAAACCGACACCACGGCGCATCGAGATCAAATCGAGACCGTCTTCGTCATTTTCTACATTTATTTGTGTTTTATAGTTATTTTTGGCACATACATATCAAAGTTTTTATCTAAATCTATCTCCATTTTATCACTCGTCAAGTGTCAGACCTCAAAATCGAGACTTTTAAAGGTCGAGACCAAGACAAGACCGAGACCGTGCCCCATCAAAACCAAATCAAGACCACCTTTGTAATTTTCTACATTTATTTGTATTTTACAGTTATTTTGGTGTAAATATATCAATGTTTTTTATAAATCTATCTCCATTTTATTGCTCGTCGACCTCCAGACTGAGACCAAGAGCCTTCAAGACCAAGACAAGACCGAGACCAGGGCCCATCAAGACTAAAACGAGACCATCTTTGTAATTTTCGACATTTATTTCTATTTTACAGTTATTTTGGCACATATATATCAATGTTTTTATGAGTCTATCTCCATTCGAGACCAAAACAAGCCCGAGACTTTTAAAGGCTTAGATCGAGACAAGACCAGAGACCAGGCCCCATCGAGACCAATTCGTGACCATCTTTATCATTTTTGACATTTATTTATTATGGCTCATATATATTGGTGCTTTTGTAAATCTATCTCCATTTTATCACTCGTCAAGTGTCAGACCTCGAGACCTAGACCAGACTGAGACTTTTAAAGGCTGAGACTGAGACAAGACCGAGACCACGGCCCACTGAGTTCAAATTGAGACCATCTATATAATTTTTGACATTTATATGTAACAGTTATTTTGACACATATATATATCAATGTTTTATAAATCTATCTCAATTTTATCACTTGTCAAGTGTCAGACCTTGAGACCGAGACAAGACCGAGACAAGACCGAGACAAGACCGAGACAAGACCGAGACAAGACCGAGACAAGACCGAGACAAGCGAAGCGCTTTCAAGACCGAGACAAGACCAAGTCCAAGTGCTTTCAAGACCAAGACAAGACCAAGTCCAAGTGCTTTCAAGACCGAGACAAGACCGAGACAAGACCGAGACAAGACCGAGACAAGCGAAGCGCTTTCAAGACCGAGACAAGACCAAGTCCAAGTGCTTTCAAGACCGAGACAAGACTGAGACAAGACCAAAACAAGACCAAGACAAGACTGAGACAAGACCAAGTCCAAGTGCTTTCAAAACCAAGACAAGACCGAGACAAGACCGAGACAAGACCGAGACAAGACCGAGACAAGACCGAGACAAGACCGAGACAAGACCGAGACAAGACCGAGACAAGACCGAGCTGAAGCGCTTTCAAGACTGAGACAAGACCAAGTCCAAGCGCTTTCACGACTGAGACAAGACCAAGTCCAAGCGCTTTCACGACTGAGACAAAAACAGGGTCCAAACACGGTCAAGTTCGAGACTAGACCAAGACCGTAAAAAAAGGGTCTTGAGGCGGGTCTTGAAATCAAAACCGGTCTCAAGTACTACAACACTACCCTTTATTATTAGTCAGTCTACATCTCCAAAGCCTTCAGATTCAGTAGAAACACATGTAGAACACCCCCAGCTTGACGTCACTGCAAAATATCAATACTGCAGTTCATGTATAAGAAGAAAAGTACACGGTGTCTGTGTTACGTGATCATTACTTATCGCCATGTACAGTAACTGCTCAGTACGTACAATGACGGACTCCATCGCTCATTCATGCAGACGGTCTATTTCCATGACAGCTTAAGTGGAGCCATTGGACATTTACTTATAAAAGCCGTAATGGGCCGCTCTGATTGGTCAATTGATGGCTAACAGCTTTCCTCAGCGCGTGCGGAGAACTCTCCAAATCAATTTCACTTCAGTAATTCTCCTGTCGTTTAGTATAAAAAATGTCTTCTCGTGAGAAAGTCTGTGTAGTGGATGTCGAAATTGTGAAAGGTTTTGTGTATCATTCGTTTATTTGTTTTTCAAAATAAAACCAAAAATAAGAAAACGAAAAAAACAACTATTTTCTTCACTATTGGTCTCCAAAACCAACCTCCAAAACCTCGTTTCTGTGACTTAAACTGCGATGTCAAACTTTTGCACCACATATGGACTGAACCAGGACTAAAACAGGACTAAAACAGGTCTAAAACAGGACTAAACCAGGTCTAAACCAGGTCTAAACCAGGTCTAAACCAGGACTTGAGACAGAGAGAACCCTGAGCCCGTGGAGCAGGATGTCTGCAAAATGTGAAGGCTGCTCTGAGCATCTGCTGCTCAGTCCTAGTCCTGGTTTAGTCCTGTTTTAGTCCTAGTTCAGTCCTTGTTCAGCCTTGATTTAGTCTTCATTTAGACCTGTTTTAGTCCTAATTCAGTCCTGGTTCAGTCTTGGTTTAGACCTGTTTTAATCCTAGTTCAGTCCTGGTTCAGTACTGGTTTAGTCCGAGTTCAGCCTTGGTTTAGTCCCTTGTTTAGACCTGTTGTAGTCCTCCCACTTCAGTCCTAATTCAGTCCTAATTCAGTCCTGGTTCAGTCCTGGTTTAGTCCTAGTTTAGACCTGTTTTAGTCCTCCTGGTTCAGTTTTGGTTCAGTCCAAGTTCACTCCAAGTTCGGTCCTGGTTTAGTTGTACTTCAGTCCTGGTGTAACCCTGATGTAGTCCTGGCTCAGTCCTGGTTCAGTCCTGGTTTAGTTCTAGCATTGGTTCAGTCCTGGTTCAGTCCTGGTTCAATTCTGGTTCAGTCCTAGTTCAGTTCTTGTTTTAGTCCTGGTTCAGTCCGTCATCCGTTTTTTTTTTTTTTCTTCCATTTTTCATTTCCGTTCAGTGCGGTCAAAATATTCTGCTGTGCGCTGTTTGTTAATTAGGCAACATTTTATCCGTCCAATAATCAGAAAGTGCGCGTTAGAATGCTAGTTGCCATTGCAGCATCACCGTGACTGCAAAACTCCGCTCTCTGCTCTGAAAGTTTTGAAAAGCGCAGTGAGTAATCGGGATGTTCAGAAGTGAGGGATAACTCTGGATCGCTGCAGGCCGTTTTTAAATTAACCACTTGTGTTTTTCATGTTTTGGGCGACGGTAAAAAAGAGTAACAGCACTCGTAATGGTTTCAATCGTGTTTATATGTGAAATATTCTAAACTCTTCTGTCGGACTCAGCAGATTACTCAGCACATTAGCAGTTCCTGGAATTGCCATGCACGCTCCATAACACACTCGGATGAAAGCAAAGTGCCGTTATCTTTCAATGTAGTGCAACAAAATCTCTGCCATGGTGATAGATCCTCGCTAATCGGCTTTAATACAGACAGCTATCGCCTATTTATTCATTTACAATCACAAAAAATGTATTGCGAAACATTTGTTATTTTGATATTCACTGCAAAAATTGTACTGAATTGTTGATGTTTGGTTGAGTATTAAGACTTATGTATATTTGTATGGAGTTTTACATGTTCTCCCTGTGTTTGTAGGTCTTTTATGGTCTTTCCTACACTGTTTACTAAAACTGTAATGTGTTATTTATGACTTGTTACTGTTATTTCAAAGTAATTTGTTACATTACAATATTACTGTGTGTAAAATGTAAAACATTACATGACTATTGTAGCTATTGTAGCTGTAAGTTACTCTCACCAAAATAAATGTGCGAAGATGCCGGACTTTTGCAGCGTATATGGACTGAACCAGAACTGAACCGAGGACTGAACCAGAGCTAAACCAGGAATAAACCGAGGACTGAACCAGGACTGAACCGAGGACTAAACCAGGTCTAAACAAGGTCTAAACCAGTCTCAGTGCTGGTCTTAGTCCCAGTCTCAGTTTTGGACTGGTCCCGGTCTCGGTCTCTGTCTTGGTTCCGGACTTGGTCCCAGTCTCTGTCCCGGTCCCAGTCTGGTTCCAGTCTCAGTCCTGATCACCGCTGATCACTGCATCTCTGGTCCTGACACTCAGTCCTTGTCTAGTCCTGGTTTAGTCCTGGTACAGTTCTGGTTTAGACCTGGTTCAGTCCATATGCAGTGCAAAAGTCCGGCATCGCAGTTTAAGGTTAGTTTATGCAGATTAGCCATGTGGCTTTAAGTTTCATTTCTGTAAAACATAAATAAATGTTTGCAAAGCTGTATTAACACATTATTACTCAATCTATATTTGAGTCGTCCTCGTAGGAAATAAAAAAAACAACTTAAATGTTCCACTCACATTCACATTCATAATCCACATTCACCGAGACAGGGAGGCAACGTCGGGCGAATTACACCACGATCTGCCAATGGATCGTGGACGCCTGGACTAAAGGACCAAAATCAAATCTATATAAAAAAATTTAATGTAAAGTCCTTTTTTATGTGTCTGTTTATGTCACAGTCACTTTCTTTTCACTCAGTTCAAGTTTAATTTCATAAAGCTGGACACATACTAGAGAAAAGGTGATCTATAAGACAAATTATTATGTGAACGAAAGAAAACTAAAGACTTTGTTGTTTGGTCAAAGTGCCAATAAGCAAAATTTTACCCCCCCCGAGTAAGTTTTTTATTGTTGTTCCTCAGTGTAGCTTTCAATATTTTCTATCTTGCAACGTTTTTCTCCAAACTTCACGTTCAAATCACCACATTCACACGTGCACTCGAGATTCCCACCGACCATGAACGATCCCAGGCTGGTGAAAGAGGAGAGCAGCTCCATTCAGACCTCTGGCTTTGTGTCCTATACTGGCAGTGTCTTCAGAGTAGTTTAGCTGCAGGGAGCTCTCTTCTTTCTGTGCACCCGATGTGAAAAGGGCCGCTTTGAAAAGTGCAACGTCACTGGAGGAGCAAAGTTAGGGCCCGGAAAGCTGAGGTTTGGGCTTTTGCTGCTGAGTTGGGAGTTGCAGAAATTCGGGATAAGGTCATAGGAAAGAGTAATGCTTCAAAGTTATAAGTCAAGACTGTGCTATTAAAAGCTTTGTAAAAACGGCGTGATTAAAGCTTTTCACTTCTTTTTTGCTGCTACACTTTGCATATGAAGTGTTTTAATCTTTTTAGCTGCTGTTCTAGTTTACTACTTTAATGCAAATTAGGTAAATTTGCAGCTTTCTGGTCAAAAATGCCTAAATCTATGCGTGTCTTGGCTCCGATGGCCTCTGTAACTTCAAGTAATTGGTGACATAACACAGGACTGCCCTTGTTACAGGCGATCACACTGCAATGGTGCCAGATAAGCAGTTTTTATGGAGCAAGCCTGTGTCACTGGTGGAGCTCTACTTTTATAAATACAGTGGAAAACCAAGTCGGGTTGCGGACAGAGCAGTAGAGATACCCAGACTTCCCTCACCCCAGACACTTTTTCTAGGTACAAGAAACAATCCAAATTTCCATCACAGTGAATACTTGAACCTGATTAGTTGAGGCGTCACAGCAACATATCAAGAAATCAAACTTTCCAATTGAGAGGAAAGCATCTTTCCCATCCACAAATGCACAAAACTCTGCATGTTTTTCAAAAGTGAAATAGTCCATGTCAATGATAATGCGAAGAAAGAAATGTAGTTAGAGTGCTCTCTGGCTCACCGCTGAAGTGAAATAATAATCAGGTTATATTCAGACATCCCGAGTAGGCAAATAACATTTTGAGGACGCGTGCCTGATGAAGACGCAAGTCAAAATGTGTTGAAGTTTGACATAAAGTGAAATAATAGCAAAGCATATCAGAGTGCCTCAGATCTCCTTTTTCATCCAAAAAAGTCCACATTTTGCCTAAAATTGGCCAAAATGCACCCATCTGCTTCGCCATGTTTAACCAAGTAGACTTATATCAAAATACAGCTTTTAACAAAAAATAAAACTATAAAATGTGTTCAAAACATTTACCGTATTTTTTGGACTATAAGGCAGCCCGGATTTTAAGGCGCAATATCAGTAATGTTGAATTCTCTCGTCCATTTTCATACATAAGTTGCACTGGATTATAAGGCGCATTAAGCGAAACAAACAGACGGCACTTGAGACTCATCCTTAGCCCAGGCGTCTACGATCCATTGGCAGATTGTGGCGTAATTCGTCCGGCGTTGCCTCCCTGTCTTGGTGAATGTGTATTATAAATGCGAATGTGGGTGGATCATTTACGCTTGCTTTTTTTTATTTCCTATGAGGAGAACTCAAATATACATTGAGTAATAATGTGTTTGATGCAGCTTTGTGCACATTTGTTTATGTTTTACAGAAACAAAACTTAAAACCACTTGGCTCGTTTGCATAAACTATAAGCGCTGAAAAAACAGCTCGCTCCTTGTGCGTTGATGTGGTTTAGCTTCTGTCGAACTAAAGGACATGACTCCACAAGGCCCCTGACTACAGTATCCGTAATGTGCCAACAATCCATCAAGTGGTACGGCTTTGTAGTTTACCAAAGTCATACTAAAACATTTTGACAGATTTTTGAGCACCGTGTACCACATAAAATCAGTTCAAGGTCAGTCAGCACAAACAGAATTAATACATAAGGCTCACCGTCTTTTTTTGAGAAAAGTAAAGGATTTTAAGTGCGCCTTTTAGTCCAAAAAATACGGTATATTATAAGTGGTGGAAATGCGATTGAGCCTTGATATTGAATGGTTTCTAATTTGTAAAAAAAAAACATCACACATACTGTAGTTACCACAGTAATCTAGTAACTCTTGTCTTGCTAAATGATGCAAAAACAATCCTCAAAGCACTTTTTTCTACTTCTTTTCTATACATAACTACTTTCGAGTTCTGCATGTATGGGATGAATAATGACTATCCAATGCGGCATCAACGCAGCAATGAGAATCAGACAAAACTATAAAAAACTATTGATCACTCCTTTCTGTCCTCCGAGGCTGGTCAATAAAAAAACAGGGCTTTTGTGATTAAACCGAGATTTCCACACTAACCAATAAGACTCTTCTCCGTTCTATGTCAGTGAAAGATGACCCGGGCGACTCTATCTACCAAAAACAGCTCCTTGTTACATAGCGCTTCTACATTTGTGTGCTATCGATCGCGGTGCAGGCTATAATCATACATCGGCGTTGCGTTCACACATTTTTTACATTTGTGCTGGGCCCGCAGTAGCCCTAAGTGATTAATGAGAGAGGAGAGGGCAGCTGACAGGTCGAAGTCCAGGCCCCGCCCCCTAACCCCGCAGGGACTTGTGGGTAATTCGTCCCGCCGCCTGCGTTAAGAGCCCTCCTGGGTGCGAATAAGTAAAAGGGAAAAGAACGCTGACCTTAAATCATTCGAAGCCGGCATCTGAAATAGTGTGCAAAAGCTATCTGTCAATATAAGCAGGACAGACGAAAGGATACTAATAAATCAGACCGTGTTTAGCCTGCTGCGCAAACATGGATCTATAGAGTATCTATCTAGACGCCAAGGAGAGTTGCATATAGAAAAAAACATAATGTCTTACAATATTGACAATTTGAATAAGTGACCTTGTGATCAGATTTGCTTATAGGACTGCGTTGTTCATGGGACTGTACTCACGGTCCACAGCAAGAAGGCTCCACGTTTTTTCCTTGGGTTATATGGAGTTTGCGTGTTCTCCCTGTGTCTGGGTGGGGTTCCTCCGGGCACTCTGGTTTCCCCCATCGATCCAAAACATGCACCATACAACATCAAATACAAATCTTCCGTTTAAGGTAGTCCTGACCTAGAGTGATACATCAGCCGGATTCACTTCATAGAAACTGTCTGACCTTGCAGCATTAGGATTTGTTCACTTGACTGTAGGAGGGTACTTTTTTTATTTAACCAATCGCTGCTATTTGGTCGTGACGTATGTAATGTGCCAATGTCTTTCCCCTTGATAGACATTCTCTATACAAAGAGAACGTCTGTTGAATTTTGTCTTCATCTACATCCATCTTGACCACTTTGTTTACTGTTGTGCTGTACCACAAAAGGGACCAGACAGGCACTTGAATTTTGACGTCATGGCTTCAGAGCTCTTCTCTGATCTACAACTTCAAGGATTGACCTAGTCGCTGGAGAGAAATTGAGCTGAGGGACTAGGTGGTGCCAGCCTGGCTAGTCCTGACCAAGACTACTAGGGATGGGCATTTGATTAAATTTTCTTAATCGATCGTCGAGAGAATTATCCGATCCGCTTAAAACCGCATGGCTCATTTGCATAAACTAAGCGAAGAAAAAAAAAACAGCTCTTGTGTGCTGATGCAGCACGACTCAGTGGAATACAGGTTAGTGTGACCATATTTGCGTTTGTCAAAACCAGGACATCGTACGGGGGGAGGGAGGTGGGGACTCGTCATCGACATTGCGCGACTCTCACCTGGAAGCTTTTTCTCTCTGGACACCGAAACATGTGTTCCTGCTTTGTACGCTGTGCACATGGCCTCCCACTTGTCCCAACCGGAACAGAAAGCGTGGAATTTGTTGTAAAAGTCATCGTTAAATACGCATTTGCGTTTCAGCATGTTGCAGGCTGACCGACTGTTTGTGTCTCGATCCTTCTGAGTGCAGAGAGACACATGAACGAGCCCATGTTTGGTCACCCTACGCTACGCACAGCAACCTACATTCGGTTTGTCAATGTAATCGATGAAATTGTTAATGATCAATTATCGATTAATCGACTAATCATGCCCATCCCTAAAGACTACTGACCAAATCACACAGACGGGTCCCGGGATGTGGTACTGCATCAGTCACTGTTTCTGATGAGGAGCCCAAGTGGCATTAAAAGATGCGTCAAATACAGAGGACAAATTTCCCTAAAGGGACAATAACCTGTCCCTAAATGTTAACTGCACAAACTTAAACAATGAGCCATATAAGATACGTGTACATATTTGTCCTTAGCATACATGGTTAATATTACTGACTTCTACTCCCAGTTGTCATTGTACATTCCTAAAATATACCGTCATTTTTAACACATGCCTGTAACCCTCAGTCGGTCCATAGTCCATAATTTTGAATTCTGTAAACACATGTTTGTAGTGAATACTTTTCACCATTCATCATCCCAGAGAACTGATGAAGCTACATCACCAAACCTTTATGTCTAAACGTGTGTCCAGTTGATAGAGTTCGAAGTTCTTTCTCTATACACTACAGAAGTATAATAAGACTGAAGTTTAATCAAAGCTGGTTGTATCGGTTTCAATGGGCCAGGCTCAGTGTTACATAAAGCGAAAAAAAAAAAAAAGAAAAAGAAAAGTTTGCTCATTACTTTCTCATCTCCAATGCTGCTCACTGTGTGACAGAGTCGACTAGAGCGGAGCTGGTGCTTGCCTTGAGCGGGGCTAGGCTGAATCTTTTAAATATCAACTTTTTTTTTCATACAGATAAAACGTTTATGTTGTAAAAAGAAAAAAAAAAGTGTTACCCTTTCTGTAAAAAACTCAATCTCGTGAACGCTGTAGGTCCCGTGTCAGCCGAACATGAGCAGTTTAAATTCACAAAAAATACACTGAGATAATTATGTTTTTAGTTTTTAAGCATAAAATATTGGGTAACACGTTCGTTTACATTCTGCCGTCATTGTAAAGTAACATAATCTCATTAACTCATAGAACCGGGGTTACTTCTCATTACAGCTCCTTATTTTCCATGTTTGGATATTTGCTTTTTCCACCTCGTAACCTTTATCTTTTCATTGCTTTTTCTGGTTACCTTGCCAACCCTGCCAGTACGTTGAGAGGATTATCTGCTAATCTAAACACTCTGAATTTAAATTACGTGTTTATTTATGCTTTTAATAGGATGCGAGCCTCCATTTACATACCTGGATTTAAACTCGCAGTAGAGCGTAACACAGCTGCGGTGTCACCAGGGTATTTACTTACTGAAAGAAAAATGTGTCCATATTTTGATTCGTTTGACCTACTTCATGAATTCTTAACATATTTTGCATATTTGATTAAGGTTAAGCCACATTGTAAACCATATTACGCTATTTTCTGATCTATGTTATAATGTTTCTTCATCACAAACAGACCTGGAGTTGTGTTTTGTTTCATTCACACATGTTTAACACACAAACCCTGCATTTTTAGGTTGAGTTCTAACACAGGAAGTGCTCCACTGTGTTTTTAAACTCTACGTACTAGAATCATTTGGATAATTTCAGCCTTTGAATTGCCAGTCTCTACTCAACAGAAGCAAAGTGTTGCTGTTTACTTGGGGTGACAGTAGCTCAGTTGGTAGAGTTTGTCCAGCTCCCACAGATGATTGGGTTGTTGTGTCCTTGGGCAAGACACTTAACCCACCTCGCCCCAGTGTCTGTGTACACTTGTGTGTGAATGGGTGAGTGATTCCTTTCGTAAAGCGCTTTGAGTGCCTTGAAGGTGGAAAAGCACTGT
Organism: Boleophthalmus pectinirostris; assembly: GCF_026225935.1. Taxonomy (NCBI): domain Eukaryota; kingdom Metazoa; phylum Chordata; class Actinopteri; order Gobiiformes; family Gobiidae; genus Boleophthalmus; species Boleophthalmus pectinirostris. Next base: position 7,607,480 of record NW_026571153.1, on the reverse strand, counting down.
ATAAAATGTATGTGCATGTGAACATTTATCATGACTACGGCACAGCACGAGTGAACGCTTTGCAAGCTGTACTTAGAATTTTAATGTACAGTTTTATCTGCAGACTGAACAAATCAGACAATGAAATAATAACGTCACTCACAAATATGCAAATATAAGATTCAGTGCAATAAGATATCAGTCTAATATGTGGAGACACTGGTATGGTTGTCTTTTAAAAACATAAATGTTGTGTTTGTAATGTCACTGTCCTTGTTTGTTTTAAAAATGGACCATTAAATAAAGATGACAATGATGATGTTTTATATAGTTTTATATAGCTCTTTTCTGGACAGTCAAAGACGTTTTACAGAGCATTATTCATTCACTTCACACTCGGTTGTTGTAAACTACTATTGTAGCCACAGCTGCCCTGAGACAAACTGACAAAAGCGAGGCTGCCAATCTGTGCCATCGGACCCTCGACCACAACCGCACTCCACTTTCATACTATTCAATCTGGGTGAAGTGTCTTGCCTAAGGACGCCAACAACAGTTTTTGTGA